>NC_049906.1:6523232-6705050 GCF_001411555.2 Juglans regia | reverse complement strand
CCGTTAGATTTCATGTTATATCATAAGAAGGGTACGTTCGAACGTGTATTTTAAACGTCCGAACGTTCTGGGCGGGAATAATTTTAGAATTAACGTTCGGACGTTTGAAGTTAACGTTCGAACGTTTAAACTAATAATTTTAGAACTTAATCAGTACGCGCACGGGAGGATGCCCATTATTTCTTCTTCTCCCGTGCGCGCAACAGAAAGAGAGAGAGAGAGAGAGAGAGAGAGAGAGAGAGAGTTGAGTTAGAGAGTGAGAGAGAGTTGAGTTTTGGTAAGATAATATTCGAATTTCGTGTCTTTATTTAAATTTTATGATATTTATAGAATGTGTTTTTGTTATAGAATATTTCTAATAAGTTTGTGTTGTATTTTTTTGAAGGATTGCTTGTTTTTGGAAGTTTGAAGATTTTGATTTGTAAGAGGATATTGTGAGTGCTAGGTATATTTCTAAACTTTATCAATATGTTGTTGTGATTTGATGCTTACTCTTTATCATATTGTGATTATTGTTTGTATAGTTTGTAAATAGTTTGTGAGTTATTCTAAATATGTTGTGATATAAATTTTAAATATTGTGTTTATTATTAAAAATATATTGTCATTAGGCTTTGTTAATACATGTTTATTGCTTATTCAAGTTTAGAAATATGTTAATACATGTGGCATGTTATTTTGTGAATATATTGTGAGTTATCACTTTTATATGTTGTGATATGGATTTGATATATTGTGATAATAGTATTTAAGTATAATAATTAAATATTTATAATAATAATTAATATATAAGTAATAACAAGCATAAAAGTAACTCTTTAAGAATTATAATAATTAAAATTATTATATAACCATTGAAATTTAAGTATGATAATTAAATATTTATAATAATAATTAATATATAAGTAATAACAAGCATAAAAGTAACTCTTTAAGAATTATAATAATTAAAATTATTGTATAACCATTGAAATTTAAGTATGATAATTAAATATTTATAATAATAATTAATATATAAGTAATAACAAGCATAAAAGTAACTCTTTAAGAATTATAATAATTAAAATTATTGTATAACCATTGAAATTTAAGTATGATAATTAAATATTTATAATAATAATTAATATATAAGTAATAACAAGCATAAAAGTAACTATTTACGAATTATAATAATTAAAATTATAGTATAACTTTTGAAATTAAGTATATCAATTAAAATTATACTTTAAGAATGATGATCTTGTACACAACGAGGAAATATTATCTTGAAGAAATGTTGAAATTTTAATTTAATTGCTTGACTGTCATAGTCTTTCCGGCCTTGAGAGTTGTCAAGGTCGGACAGTTTGTGACGGTTAAGTAATTAGACTAAAATTTAAACATTTTTTCAAGATAATTCTCCCTCGTTGTGTACAAGGCACGAAACTTAGGGTCACATAATTATCTTCCATCTCTCTTTAATTTAACAATATAACACTACTTGAAGGTGACATTGTTAATGTAAACAACATGGAGACATTGTTAGTATGATTTTTTGCTAGATGCGTGTGACATTGCATAAATACCCTTAGACCCGTTCGGGAATCAGTGTACATTTATGTGTCCACTGATTCCTGAATTGTCCAATGTGGACAGTTTGAGATTATAATATCTGTATTACACATTTTTGTTACTCGCTACTTTCCACATTTAATATGAAGTTTCGGTATCTTCTTCTATTGTTCTTCGGGTATACAGTTCGTAGGGTCACAATCCCGATATTTGAACATGTATACTTGGAGAATTATGGGGAGGTGCTGCCGGAATTTCTACTAACGTGGAAATTAGTAGAGTGACGAGATTTGTGTAATATGGAGAATATAATCTCGAATGGGATAGGACCAACTATCTTATCAAAAAAGTAATGAGAATTGGAGGCAAGACATGCATGTGAATTTTCAATATACGTGTTATTAATATCTGGATGTTTTTAGAAATGGACAAAAATTGGATGCGTCTGGACGATAGACTTGGAAAGGATTACGTACCCTATGCATGTGGAGTAAGAACTTTCATTGATTTTGCACGGGCCTCTGCTGATAGTCGTGGTTACATTAAGTGTCCATGTCGAGGATGTAAAAATTTGTGTGCGATAGGATTGGATGAAGTAGAGCGTCATATATTTGTGAACAGTATGGATCTGGGGTATACGCGATGGGTACTGCATGGTGAGCTGTATGAAGGGTCAGCAGATGTATTGGTCGATCATCACAATTATTTACGGCACATGGATGATGATTATGAGCATGATGAGATGGAGGAGATGTTGGGTGACATTGGAGCTGGGATGTTTATGGATGAGGTTAATGACAATGCCTCAAGTGGTGGATCAGGGACTGATTGTGAAAATTTTCCTTCATTGTGGGAAGATGCAAAGCGCGAGCTTTACCCAGGTTGTACAAAACATTCCAAAATGTCGTTTATTGTGCGGTTGCTTCACATAAAATCATTGTGTGGGATGTCGACGAAAGCAATAAACATGGTATTGGACTTATTTAACGAGGTGCTTCCCAAAGGATCTGCATTGCCTAAGAACTTTTATGAAGCGAAACAGTTGAGAAAGGGATTAGGATTTGAGTACAAGTCCATACATGCATGCAAGAATGATTGTGTATTGTTCTGGAAGGAGAACGAGGAGATACAAGCATGTCCTGTATGTGGAGAGTCAAGGTGGAAAGGTAAGAAAAACGTGCCGGTTAAGGTGTTGCGGTATTTTCCCTTGAAACCTAGGTTGCAAAGACTATATATGTGTAAGAAAACAGCTCATGATATGAGGTGGCACGAGGAGAAAAGAGTTAAAAATGACGGGTATATGAGGCATCCAGCTGATTCACTTGCGTGGCAGTCTTTCGATAATCAGTATCCAGAGTTCGGGTTAGAAGCTCGGAACGTGCGCCTGGGACTCACAACCGATGGATTCAACCGTTTTGGGAATATGAGTACAAGTTATAGCACTTGGCCCGTTGTATTGATTCCGTACAATCTTCCACCATGGAGGTGCATGAAGGCGCCAAACTTTTTGTTAACTTTACTCATCCCTGGCCCTAGATCACCTGGGAATGATATTGACGTATTCATGCAGCCGTTGATTGAAGAGCTGAAAGAGTTATGGGAAACAGGGGTTAGAACTTATGATGCATCTAAGTTGACATCTTTTCAGATGCATGCTGCGGTAATGTGGACCATAAATGATTTTCCGGCGTATGGGAATCTTTCCGGCTGGAGTACAAAAGGGAAGTTAGCGTGTCCGACGTGTAATAAAGAAACTGCTAGTGAGTGGCTAAAATTTTCTCAGAAGTTGTGTTTCATGTGTCATCGACGTTATTTACCAGCAAATCATGCATGGGGAAGAGAATGTGCCAAGTTTGATGGGAGAGTAGAGGATAGGATTGCACCAAAAGAGTTGTCTGGAGAAGAGATAGTGGAACAACTGCAACATGTTAGAGCGAACAATTTTGGCAAAGGTCGGGGAAAGAACAAGAGAAAACGAGCTGTATTAGAATTGAATTGGACAAAGCGTAGTATTTTTTTTTATTTGCCATATTGGTCGTCATGCAAGTTGCGACATAGTTTGGATGTAATGCACATAGAGAAGAATATTTGTGATAATATACTGGGTACATTGATGAGTATTAACAAAAAGACGAAAGACACGATCAAGACGAGGAAAGATCTTGAGAGAATGAGAATTAAATATAATCTGCATTTGCGGGTGGAAGGCAACAGGGTGGTCATGCCGCATGCATGTTTTACGATGACGAGGGAGGAGAGGATTGATTTATGTAAATGGTTGCAAGGTGTGAAGTTGCCAGATGGTTATGCTTCAAATATTGGTAGATGCGTGAGTCCTGATGATTGGAAAATCAATGGATTGAAAAGTCATGATTGTCACGTATTTTTGCAGAAGTTATTACCTGTGGGAATTCGTGGGAAGCTGACATCTAATGTACTATCTGAACTCTGTATGTTTTTGAAGGATTTGTGCGCTTAGGTAGTAAATCGAGATGTGTTGTCGAAATTGGAAGAAGACATTGCTACTATACTATGTAAATTCGAGCAGATCTTTCCACCATCATTTTTTGATGTCATGGTCCATTTAGCAATACATTTACCGCGAGAGGTACTTCTAGGTGGACCGGTGCAGTTCCGTTGGATGTATCCAGTTGAAAGATATTTGTGTCGATTGAAGCGCACTATTGGGAATAAAGCCAAAGCTGAGGGTTCAATAGCAGAGGCTTATATACACGATAAATGGTTAACATTTTGCTCTCTATATCTTCGTGGTGTTGAGACACGATTTAGTCGTCAAGAGCGAAATGCTGATCTTGCTACTCCGCCTCCTCGTGAGCTATCAGTGTTTTCCCAGAATGTACGACCCTTGGGTGCACAAGCAGGTTACGATTTAATTGATGGAGAGTTGGGTAAGGTTCGGTGGTATGTGCTAAATAACTGCCGAGAGATTGATGATTATCTTAGGTATGTCATTTAATTTATTTGAATAATTATAGTTTTCTTTAAATTAATTAGAATTGTTGTGCTCAAAATATACTTCTTTTGCAATATGTTATAACAGTAACCACATGGACAAACTTAGAACGGAAGGCGTAGAAAATATAGAGGCAAGACACGAGGAAGAATTTCCCGGATGGTTTGAAGAACGTGTATGAACTAAAATTATATATATGTTATATTGTGAAATTTTTAACTCTGGATAATAAAATAATAAATATATACTATTTCAATTTTTAGATTTTGGAACAAAGTGCTCGTGATCCCGGATCAATTTCTTCTGAATTGTATGCATTGGCCCGTGGTCCCTTAAATAGAGCACTTCGATATACTGCATGCACGGTTCGAGGTTATAGATTCTATACTTTGGACCGTGAACGTAATAGAAAGACTCAAAACTGTGGTGTGTTGGTCGAGGGGAGTCATGGAACAGATGATATTGACTATTATGGTGTCATACGTGATATTATCGGATTGAAATATCTGGGTGGGTCTGTAACATATGTCTTCAAATGTGATTGGTGGGATCTAGGCGGTGGTCGGGTTTCGATACATAGGGATAATCACTTTACGAGTGTCAATGCTGCATCTAAATGGTACGAAGATGATCCATTCGTATTGGCTTGTCAAGCTACCCAAGTCTATTACTTGATTGATCCAATGAAAAGTGCTGATGAAGATAGTGGGGAGATAACTTGGCGAGTTGTACAAAAATTTGTTCCTCGAAATATATATGAAGCAGGAACGAGTGCAGATTACGAGAATAGTGGAAATGAAGATGACAATCCGATTGTTGAGGCATACCAGGAAGATGGAGAGGGTATTAACTTGTTTGTTGACCTCGGTGCACTCGAGTTGCTCCCCTTGTGTAGAGATGATGTCCCACCCGTACATCTCGACCCGTCTGTATTAAATGATCATTCAATTCAGGTCAGTTTGGAGGAAGATGAAGAAGACGAGTCAGAAGATGAATACGAATCAGAATCCGGGCAGGAGGTGGATAATGATGATGAAGATGTTATTGATGGAGATTCTGAAACAACTATGGAAAATTCATCTGAAGAGTAAAAGTACTAAATATTTTATTTATATAGGTGACTATAAAATATCTTAAATTTTCATAATTTCTTCTGATTAATTTTCTTTGATATAATTAATTATTTTAAAGAATGCCGCCAAAACGACAACGAAGAAATGTGCCTCCGCCAAGTCCAAGTCCTGAATCCATTGAGGACTCCCCACTCGAGGAATCCGTTCCTGAAGATCAAGCTAACACAGAAGAGAACAACGGCCAGTCGACACCTACCAGTAAGGAATAATTATATATATAGTTAATAATTTTTTCTCAATAACTATATAATTATAATTATAGTATATCTATTATTATCATGTAGTTGATGCATCTGCACATCGCGGTCGTGGCTATACACGTGGAATCTCTCTTGAAAAAAATAGAAGGCACGGTAAACTGAAGGTCACAATTCCTGATAATTCCACTGGAGGAGTGGATGATAGTGCAGCAGCGCTTTCCTCCTATATTGGCGCAGTAGTTCGAGCTTATGCTCCATTTTATGTGCGCTCATGGCGAGATGTTCCGAATGAGATTAAGGAGCACATTCGAAGTCGTGTGCTGGTGAGTTTACTTTTCAGTACATTTTTTTCACTTAGGTTAATATATTATATTTTTTACCTGATTCCCTTGTTAGGATGAATTCGACCTCGACTTTAGCCGTAGCGAGGATTTGAGAACTGTGAATGAGTTGATGGCTACACTATTCCGACGTCACAAAGGACGATGTCATGACCACTTCAAGAAGTTTGAGATGTTGGAAGAGGCTGCGCAGTCTCCTTTTCAGCAGATGAAGTTAGATGATTGGAGAAAGTGTTGTGATCTTTTCGCATCTCCAGATTATCAGGTATTTTACATTTATATCTTTAAATTATTTACATTCATATTCGTTTTATCCATTATATGTATACATATTACAATTAACATTTTTAATATATTTTGTAGCACTTGAGTTCTACAAATGCACAGAATAGATCCGTTCTGACTGTCCACCATCGTGCCGGTTCAAGGTCATTCCACCGTCTTGTTGAAAAAATGGTAATTAAAAAATTATAGAATTTATTTATTTTCCTGATATTCTTTCTGATAAGTACTAACATTATCTTTTTAAAATTGCTAATATTGTCGCTTTGTTAGAAACGTGATGATCCTAAAAACTTTTCCCTCGTTCATGTCTATGCTGCTGCTCACACTAATGAGCATAGTGAGTGGATGGATCCTGTCGCTGCAGATAATTATGTAAGCAGTGTTAATTTTGTTAAATAAATTTTTTATAGAACATTTTAATAGTTTATTTCTTATTTCTATTTCTTTTAATACGTTATTAATTATTTACGATCATTACCTTTTAAATTGCAGAACAAAATGTTGGAGATGCAGTCGACTTCTGCGGAATCCTCTCCTAGTGACATAGACATATTCACCCAAGTGCTCGGGCCGCAGTCTAGTATGGCAAGAGGTTTGGGACGATCTATCAAGCATAAATATTCATCCTCCTCAACCTCATCGGCTTCACAAATTAATAATCTTACAGCAGATTTAGAAGCTGCACAGCGTGAGAATGAGTATATGAGGTCGAGACAGCAAGAGTTAGAGTCTCTCTTAGAACGACAGTCTCATTTAGAGACGCGTTTGCAGGACCAACAGAGAGACCAGGAGGAAAGAATACGCAGTGAAGTGCAAGAGCAAGTGCAACGAGAGATGATGGTGCAAATGGGGCGTGTTATGTCGTTGCAACAGAATCCCCGTGGGCGAGGGAAAAAGAAGAAATAAATTTTATCAATATTTCTGACTAGTTTTAATATCTAATTTTGTACTTTTATAAGACATTGTTACTTCTTAATTGGGTATGTAATATGATACCATTGGTATTTTGTTTTTAAATTTTATGAAATTAGTATTTCTGATCTGTACGTTCGAATGTAAATAAAAATCGTTCGAACGTTAGTTCACACTGTAACAAACGTTCGAACGTAAATACAATTGAATCGTTCGAACGTTAAACCGACTAACGTTCGAACAAAGAACTTGCATTCGGACGCTCCTTCGTTTACATTCGAAATAACGTCCAAACATTAAACGCACTACGTTTGAACATTTACGTTTACGTTCGAACAAATATTCGAACGTTTATTGTAATTAACGTTCGGACGCATTAAGATTCGAACGTAAATATGATACGTTCGAACGATATACAACAAACGTCAACTTCTCTCATTCGAACGCCAATCGGGTCGGGTATAACGTCCGAACGTTTAATTGTACGTCCGAACGTGATTTTCTGTGACAGTTCATAACCGTCACAAAAAAGGAACGTTCGAACATTGTACCGAACGGAACACTTCCAACCGTCACTAAAAATATTTTTTGTGACGGTTGAACAGTAAACCGTCACCAAATGTTTTCTGTGACGCACTTTACGTGACGGTCATGGTGACGGTTTCAAACCGTCACCAAATATGTTTAGTGACGGTTTGCCATTTTTTTGTGACAGTTTCCTCTATCACAAAATACACATTCTGTTGTAGTGATATAAACGCTCGAACAAACTGTGATCATGGATAGTCATGAGAAATTTCATGAATTCACATATTCGAACTTAACATAACCGTTCGAACGACTAATTACACATTTCGAACAATAGTTTGGCTATTCGAACAAAAATAATTCATACCGTGAATTCGTTTGACACCCTCTCGACAGTAAGATCGAGCGGGAGGCCAACCTGTGAGTTCGCTCAAGTGAATGTTCTAAAATTATTAATTCCATTTATAGTTCGAACGCTTCGAAAAGTGTTCAAACGGAGTTCCATCTTGTTCGAACATATAGTTTCTATTCGAACTTAATAAATGAATGTCTTAATGTGTTTGAACGTAATATCATCCGTTCGAACGTCATTGGACGATACAAGTACCCAATTCGAATACTGAACGACCACTCAAATCAGTTCGAATACACCTCAGCCATTCGCAATCCTCCGTCGTACGCTATCACCACCACTAACTCTGTCATAGAAAGCATAGTTTCTGTCGTCTAAGAGGTATGGCCCTGGAAATGAGACTGATTTAAGTGCTTTTTTGCTTGTTATTGCATTTTTTAAAGGGTCGGTTTCTGAATCCAATCTACCCCCTTTTGGTGTTTTCCTGTCGACACACACAGCTTTTGGCCGTAGAAATGGAGTGAAGTCTAGGCTTCACTCCATCTTAATTTGGACCGATTAAAACCAAGGAATCTCAAGAATCCTTGGTTTCCACGTTCGGTTCTGAGTTGACTCAATCATGGTTTGTTTCGCAAGTTTGCGTTAGAACAGATTCAAACTTATTCGAACGCTTAATTGCCAAACTACATTTTAGCATTTGAACGTGAAAGAACCCCATTCGAACATTCAAAATTGAGATGCCGATACATTCGAACATGTTGACTCTCTGTTCAAACTTAACATTTATTAGGTTCAAAGGTCATTTTATTTAAATATGTTCGGACAACATATTTTTTTTCTTTCGAACAGTTAGTTGGTGTTCGAACCAGTTATGTTTTTGTTCGAATAGTTACAAGTTGTTCGAACACTTAGAGCTACTGTTCGAACAATATTATTTAGCGTTCGGACAGGATGCAAGATTTGTTCAAACCGATTATTTCCTATTCGAACGGAGTTGTTTCTATTCGAACATACAATATTTATATATATATATATAATATAATTACAAATTTATATTTTATTTATATTCATTGTGGTTTTATGATTAGTGAATTAATGGCAAATATGGGAAGAAAATGTGGGAGATCAAAGGGCGAAGCCAGTGGTGAAGCTAATGAGACGAGGATGCCGATTCTAGTAGAGCGGGAGATCATTATAGATGACTTCTGTGATTTTTCGTGGGATGGACGAAGCCTCTTTTCTATTATCAACTATAGAGGATGGGCCCCGATTTGTCATTACAAGGATGTGGCCTATCCAGACATGATTAGTGAGTTTAATTTAACAGGCCATGGGACAGATGGAGGCTAATGAGAAGTCCTTCACGTTTACCATTTGGGGAGTAAGTATTACTATCTCAGCAGACATTATTGCTGATTTTCTTGGGATCCCCCACGAGATTGGTGCATACCCTGCACAACAACTGGCTGTGGGGACAGATGGTGGAGATGCCATCGAGGATGAGGCTCCAACAGATGATGGTCCCACAAACGATGAGATTTGTCAGTTGATGCATGATGATTCGGCTCCTCCATATGATGGTAGCAAGGTCATCAGACAGGTAGATTGTATTACATTTTTTTGAATGTTGAATTTAATTGTTTCCCATAATATTAATCCGAGGAAACACAAAAATGACTTTGGCATTAAACGAACTCGATTTATACTACATATAGCACGAGGAGAACCGATTAATCTACCTTTATATTTCCTCGTTTGCATCCGATCTGAGTCACTGTATCCGATTGAAGGTAGTCTACCGTTTGCATTGATAATCTTTAACCTCCTAGTCCAATTGAGGGTTAATGTGCTGATGACTGAGTGGAGACAACCACATATTGGGCCCATTAACAAGATCACCTTTAGCAAGAGCGAGAGCCACTTGCGGAAGGCTCGCCTTAATGTTCCAACTGGCTACAGGGGCTCCTATCATAGAGATATGATCCCTGCTCGAGGACCATCGCATACTTTTGCTCCAAGAGATGGAGAGGATCACTGCGCCTATTATGGTTCTACTGCAAGAGATTGATGGACACATTTCTCTCATGCAGGAGGACCTGGATAATCTTACCCAGTAGAGCGTTCAAACTACTTAGCAACATCCTCGCTAGATTTATTTATAACTTCCCACTAAAACTCAATTTATGATTTATTTTGTCACAGAAGGTTTAGTTCGAATGCATAAAAAACTGCATCCATGTTTTGAAACGAAATTTAAATTTCATCCCAAATAAGTACTTTTAGGGATAAAATTTAATTCGTCTCTAAAAAATTTCATCTCTAAAGATCAAATCTCTTGTAATATATATATTCAGTACTCATTTAATTTGTCTTTTGTCTTTTTGTTTTTATTTTTATTTTATAATATCGATTTTTTTATTATACCAGCTTGAAATCTTTTCTCCTATTGGAGAATGAGTCACAGCAGCACACCAATAAAGGAAAGGAAGTTGCGATCACATGAAACTTGCTAAATCTGTTCCTGGAATTCTCTTTTGTAATTATGTTAATTATTTACCTTTCATTTGCTGAGTTGTATATAAAGGGCATTACTATCATTTCATAGATAGAGTTAGTTAGAATATTCTTTCATTATTGTATATGCACACACTGTTTCATTGCTTGAGATATATAAGACACAAGGAACATTTCTTCTACAATTCTTCTTCCACTGTGTTTTCCCTTTTCCAATTCCTTTTCTTACATGGTATTAAAGAACCAACGACTCAATGGCAAAAACTAATGAAGAAAATGCTTCCAAATCTTCTCATAACAAATGTTCCTCAAATCGATACCTCAATTTCTCAGACCCTTTCAACCCATTCCGAATTGAGAATGGTGATAATCCAGCTATTGCCCTGGTTTCTAACCTTCTAACCGCTGATAACTATGTCAGCTGGTCGTGTACCATTAGCCGAACTCTGTGCGAACAATAAACTCGGGTTCATCAATAGCACATTGCTTAAACCCACTGCTCCATCAGATCCTCTTTTCAAGGCTTGGGAGAGATGCAACGATTTAGTTATCTTCTGGTTGCAGAATTCTGTAAGATCTTCTGTGAAATCCAGCTTGGCTTTAGTTGATGATTCTCAAACTTTGTTGTTGGAACTTCAAGATCGTTTTACTCAACAAAACGGTCCTCAAATTTTCCAACTCAAACGAGATTTAGCTATTTTATCCCAAAATCAAGATTCTGTTAGCATCTATTTTGGTAATCTTAAAGGACTATGGGATGAACTTGTTGTGTATGACCCTATTCCTGAATGTGAATGTGTCAAACTGAAGATCCTCCATGACCGATATGATCGTGATTGTGTCATCTAGTTCCTCATGGGCTTATTTGAATCTTACTCTAACATTAGAGACCAGATTATGCTTCTTGACCCGTTACCCCCTCTTAACCGTGTTTTCTCTATGGTTTAGCAACAAGAACGTCAACATCAAATGATTTCCAGTCCCAACCCCTCTGACTCCATGGCTATGATGGCCAAACCCTTATATAATTCATCCAAAACCTCTGCCAAGTTCAGTAACTAGAAACCAATCACCCTTATTATTCCCATTGTAAAATCCCTGGCCATTCCATTGATACTTGTTTTAAAATAGGTAATGTTGATCCACCACAGTGCACACATTTCCTCATACTAGTCACAACATTGAGAAATGCTTTAAACTACATGGTTATCCTCTTGGACATAAACTCCATGGCAAAACCAAAAACATTGCAGTAGCTGTCACTCATCCTCAAGCACATCCAGACAGTGACCATGATGAAGACTCCACGAAATCCATGGCTCTCACCAAGAGTCAGTACCAGCAACTGATTGCTCTTTTGAATTCCAAGGACACCAGCTCAGCCATGGCCTCACTAACCGTAGCTCAGCCCTCTCCTTCACCCTCAAATAACCAAGTTAGCTTTTCACGAGTTTCTGGTATGGCCACTTGCCTTTCTACTCACACACATCACTTTTCATAGCCACACACCTCACCTTGGATACTTGACACAGATGCAACAGATCACATGATCTATTGTACCTCCCTTTTCACATCCATAACAACCACTATTTGTTATCAAGTCAAATTACCTAATGGAGAAACTGCCCCTGTTACTCATATCAGTATAGTAAGACTTTTTCACCATTTAGTTCTAAATCATGTCCTATGTGTTCCTTCATTTCATTTTAGCTTATTTTCTACCAGGAAACTTGCCCAAGACAATTTCTACAGCCCAATATTTATGTCTAATTCTTGTTTCCTCCAGGACTTAACATCTATGACAACGATAGGGATGGATGAAGTTAGAGGTGGTCTTTATCATCTCCTCAGGATACGAGTGTCACCTTCATCTCTAGTTGATGCTTTGCTAAGTTTTCTTCAAACATATCCTTCCACCTATGCCTCTGCCACTCACGCAAATTTCATTAGTGGTTTATGGCATTATTGACTTGGCCATACTTCCTTTTCAAGATTAGCTTTAATTACTGATCCCATTGTAAGAAACAATTTGAAATTCCATAATCAAATACCTTATTCAGTTTGTTCTTTAGCAAAACAACATCGTTTACCTTTTTCACCATCACAACATTCCTCTTTACATGCCTTTAATATTATCCACTGCGATATATGGGGTCCAAACTCTACTGTTGCAAGCGATGGATCTTGATATTTTCTCACCATCTTGATGATTACTCTCGGACAACTTGGGTTTATATGCTTAAAAATAAATCAGACATCAGGTCTTGCATTGTCTCCTTTTGCAACTTAATTGAAACACAATTCAAATCTAAAGTAAGGATCCTTAGGAGTGACAATGGCTCCGAGTTCCAAATGAGAGATTTCTTTCAAAATAAAGGAATTTTACATCAAAAGAGTTGTGTGGAGACTCCGCAACAAAATATATGAGTGTAAAGAAAACCCCAACACGTCATGAATATGGCTCGAGCATTGAAATTTCAGTCACACATTCCTCTCAAATTCTGGACTGACTGTGTTCTCATAGCAGTCTATCTTATCAATCGAACCCCCACCCCTCTTTTACAAAATAAAACCCCTTATGAGACCCTACTCAATGCTCCACCAAAGTACAGCCATTTAAAAGTTTTCGGATGCCTTGCTTATGTCTCTACATTATCTCATGGGAGGAAAAAGTTTGATCCTCGAGGCAAAGCATGTGTGTTCGAATGCTATCCTTTTAGTGTTAAAGCATACAAGTTACTTGACCTAAAAACTGGGCAAGTGTTTTTGTCCCGAGATGTCCAATTCCATGAATCCATCTTCCCATTCAATCTCACTCATTCTTCTTCCTCTCCTACTTTCCCATCTTCTCCACCCCCTATTCTTTCAAACCTGCCACATTCTATACCAGTTCTAATTCATCACCTCCACAACCATTTATCACCACCATTCCAGACAGCTCTCAATCCCCTCCCCCTAATTCCCCTTCATCTCCCACTATTTCCCCTTCACCACCACCATCCGCTACTCCCAATCCACCACCCCTCCCTACCTTTTCTCCAATTCTTCCTCGCAGATAAACTAGAACTCGAAATGCCCCTCAGTACCTGCAGGATTTTCATTGCCAAAGGATTCCACTAACTGCACCCATTCCAGAGTTGAACAAGCAACTACTACCCTCTTTAGGTGAGCCCTACTCACTGCACAACACTCTTTCATATCATGTTTTCTCATCACCATATCAAGCTTTTTCAACCACCATCTTCTCACACATTGAACCCAAGACTTACAAACAAGCCCTTAGGGACCCGGGATGGTGCAAAGCAATGGATATTGAGCTGGCTGCCTTGGAGGCAAACAATACTTGGCAACTCACTGATTTACACCCCAGGAAAATTTCTATTGATTGGAAGTACATAAATAAGATCAAATACAATTCTGATGGGAGTGTTGAAAGGTTAAAGGCACAGTTAGTAGCTAAAGGCTACACTCAACTTGAAGGGGTGGACTATCAAGAGACATTCTCTCTTGTTGCAAAACTGGTCACTGTGAGATGTCTTCTTGCAATTGCATCGGTTAAAGGCTGGCATTTACATCAATTTGATGTAAATAATGCCTTCTTACATGGGGATCTACATTAAGCAATTTGATGAAAAAACCTCCTGGTTACACCAAAGGCTCTCCCAACCAAGTTTGCAAGTTACTCAAGAGTTTATATGGCCTCAAGCAAGCATCAAGGCAATGGTATTCTAAGTTCTCCATTGTTTTGATTGACTCAGGCTTCTCCCAATCAAAGGCTGATTGTAGTCTTTTCACCGGAGAAGCACATGGCATCTTTGTTGCCATCCTTGTGTGTGTCGATGACATACTAGTGGCAAGCAATGACCTCAACTCTGTCCATGCCTTGAAATCCCTTTTACATAACAAGTTTAAAATTAAAGACCTAGGCAAACTACGATACTTTCTTAGCATTGAAATTGCCCGATCCTGCAAAGGAATTTATCTCTGTCAACGTAAGTATACACTGGAAATTTTAGCAGACTCAGGCAATCTTGGCAGCCACACAGCTACGGTCCCCATGGAACAAAATCTCAAATTGACTCAGTCTACTGGTATTCCACTATCTGATCCAAGTGTTTATAGACCCATGATTGGTCAACTTCTATATCTCACTATATCTCTACCTGACATTAGTTTTAGTGTTCAAACTCTAAGTCAGTTCATGGCCACTCCAACTGATGCTTATCTCCTGGTAGCACAGAAAGTGCTTCATTATCTCAAAGCTGCTCTTGGTCAGGGCCTTTTCCTCCCTAGTTATCTAACATTCAGGTTGGAAATTTGTTACGTGATGGTTGTCAGGGATTCTTAGTCTGTGTGGTAGAAGCACCAAAAGAGGAGTTGAAGTTAGAACATATACCTGTTGTGAGTGAATATCCAGAGGTTTTCCCAGAAGATTTATCTAGACTTCCATTCGAGTGGGAGTTAGAGTTTGCTATTGAACTAGTCTCAGGCACATCACCCCTTTCGAAAGCACCTTATCGAATGGCGCCGTCTGAATTAGTGGAACTCAAGGAGCAGTTGCAAGATTTGTTGGACTAGGGTTTCATCAGGTCTAGTGTATCACATTGGGGAGCTTCAGTTGTCTTTGTGAAGAAGAAGGATGGATCGATGAGAATGTGTATGGATTACAAGGAACTTAATTGGGTGATCATAAAGAATAAGTATCCGCTACCCTGTATAGAAGATTTGTTTGATCAGCTTCAGGGTGCTAAGGTATTTTTCAGAGATTGATCTTCGATCGGGTTACCATTAATTGAAGAACGGGGCAGAAGACGTGGCTAAGACGGCTTTCAAGACCCGATATAGCCATTATGAGTTTTTCGTCATGCCTTTTGGCCTGACTAATGCCCCAACAGTATTCATGGATTTGATGATCAGGGTATTCCATGAATTTTTGGATAAGTTTGTGGTTGTTTTTATTGATGATATACTGATATACTCTAAAAGCAAGACTGAGCATGAAGAACATTTGAAGTTGGTACTTGGGACACTTAGAGATAAAAAAGTTGTTTGCTAAATTGAATAAGTGTGAATTTTGGCTTGATTCAATCACCTTTCTAGGGCATGTAGTTTCGAAAGATGGCATTTCAGTGGACCCGGGAAAAGTGGAAGCAGTGGTTAATTGGTCGGCACCAAAGAATGTTCATGAGTTTAGAAGCTTCTTGGGATTGGCAGGTTATTACCGTCGATTCATTGATAGTTTCTCCAGGATAGCAGTTCCTCTCACTGTACTCACCAGGAAAAATAATAAGTTTGAATGGACAGCAAAGTATGAAGAAAGCTTCTAGGAGTTGAAACAGAGATTAGTGACAGCTCCAATGTTAATAATCCCTATGGCTAGAGGTGGATTTGTGGTCTATAGCGATGCATCAAGGCTTAGATTGGGGTGTATACTGATGCAACATGGGAATGTTATAGCTTACGCCTCACGCCAACTAAAATGGTATGGGCAAAATTATCCCACACATGATCTGGAACTCGCAGCAGTCATTTTTGCACTTAAGATTTGGAGACACTATCTGTATGGGGAAAAATGCGAAATTAATACGGATCACAAGAGTTTGAAATATTTCTTCACCCAAAAGAAATTAAATATGATGCAAAGGAGATGGCTTGAATTGATCAAGAATTATGATTGCACCATTAATTATCACCCAGGCAAAGCTAATGTTGTAGCCAACGCTCTAAGTAGGAAGTCAATGGGACCGACAGTTGCAGCCCTTACCACTCAACATAGGTTGTTAATGGACTTAGAAAGAGCTGGTATTGAGGTCATCGCTAGTGATACAAATGCTTTCATGGCCAGTTTGATAGTTCAACCTGCCTTGATAGATAGAATCAAAGCTGCTCAGAAAGTGGACTCAGGGTTAGTGAAGCTAGTGGAAGAAGTCGGGAACGGGGACAAACCTGATTTTAGCATTTTCGAGGATGGAGTTTTGAGGTTTAGAGGTAGAATATGCATACCTGCTGATGATGAACTAAAAAGGGTAATTCTTGAATAAGCACACCATTCTTTGTATACAGTTCACCCAGGGAGTACCAAAATGTAACGGGACTTGAGAGAGTCTTTTTGGTGAAATGGTATGAAAAGAGAAATTGCTAAATTTGTGGAACAATGCCTAACTTGCCAACAAGTGAAGGCGGAGCATCAGAGACCTATAGGATTATTGCAGCCACTCTAGATTCCAGAGCGGAAGTGGGAGCATATTTCCATGGACTTTGTGACAGGCCTACCAAGGACTTTAAGTGGACAAGATGCTATATGGGTGATTGTGGATTGCTTAACGAAGACTGCTCGTTTTTTGCCCATTAAAGTTTCTTATAAACTAGAGAAACTAGCTGAGTTGTATGTGCGGGAGATAGTGAGATTGAATGGAGTACCAGTAGCTGAGTTTTTTGCCCATTGCCTCGCTTACAAGAGGCAATGGGTACTAAGTTAAGTTTCAGTATTGCTTTTCATTCTCAGACGGATGGGCAGTCAAAAAGGACTATTCAGATCTTAGAAGACATGTTGAGGACGTGTGTGATGGATTTTAAGGGAATTTGGATGCGACATTTACCAATGGTTGAGTTTGCTTATAATAATAGTTTCCAGGCTAGCATTGGGATGGCACCTTATGAGGTTTTGTACGGCAGAAGGTGTAGATCTCCATTGTATTGGGATGAAGTAGGTGAAAGGAAACTTCTAGGGCCAGAGATTATTCAGCAGACCACAGAAAAGATAGATACCATTCGGGCTAGAATGAAAGCAGCTCAAAGCCGACAAAAGAGTTATGCAGATAAACGCCGCTGCCAATTAGAGTTTGAGGTTTGAGATAAGGTATTTTTAAGGATAGCACCGATGAAAGGAGTTATAAGATTCGGAAGGAAGGGTAAGTTGAGCCCAATATATATTGGACCGTTTGAGATTCTTGATCAGATTGGACCAGTGGCTTACAGGGTGACACTACCACCGGCATTCTTGGGAGTGCATAACGTGTTTCATGTTTCTATGATGAGGAAGTACATCCATGATCCCACCCACATTACAGATCATGAACCCATTCAGATTCAAGAGGATATGACCTACACCGAGTAACCAATACGGATTTTGGACAGGAAAGAGCAAGTGTTACGAACTCGAACTATCCATTTGGTTAAAATGTTGTGGAATAATCATGCTATTACTGAAGCATCTTGGGAATTCGAAGAAGAGATGAGAGCTAAGTATCCTCACTTGTTCGAAGAGAATTTTTATAGCTTGTAGCAAATTTTGAGGACGAAATTTTTGTAAGGAGAGGAGGATGTAAGACCCAGTGATGTGAGGCCCAGTCCTGTGAACAAGGCCCAGCCTTTCTTGGAGAGCTTGATATGGCACCGTTTTGGGTGAGCTTTTCATTTGCATTAGTCTCCTTCTCGATTGTTTCTCCCCCCCTCTTTCTCTTTTCGGTTTTATTTGTTTCTCTTCCAGCCGTCCCTCGCTCACCCAATACCCATTCTTTCCTTCCCTCCCACAATTCTTCTCTTCCCTTTGTCGGTTTCTGTTTTGGTGAGTCCGAGTTTCATGCCCGACTGCTTCCCCATTTTCCTTTTCCTTTGCTCTATTGTTACCGAAAAATACTCCTCTAATTCCATTCTCTCTAAATAGCAGGTTTTCTTCCCTTGTAGTTAGTATTCTCCTCAAATCTTGTGTTTCTCTCTTCAGACTCGTCTCTTCTCTCCCTCTCTCGCAATGTTCTTCTTCAGGTATATCTCCCTTTCTCTCTCACAAGTCGACACCTTCCCTCTTTTTAGTTTTCTTTTCTTTTCTTCTCTGTTTCATGCATTTCCTGCGTTGATTTTCCAGGTGGAGCTGCTGCAATTTTTCCCTCTTTGATTTCCCTTTAGACGCTCACCCACTCTCGTTTCTCTCTTGTTCTCTCCCGTCTGCAAAGTGGTTAACCTCATTGCCGAGGTGTTGATGCCGAGCCCTGTCGAACGAAGGTAAGGTAACCTGAGTGTCCATTTTACATTTTTACATGGTGTAAATTAGTGGCTTATATTGTTGTGATCATTGGAAAATTTCTATTGTTTTATAATTGAACTTGAGGGTTTTGTAATCTGTTGGTGAGTTGTTTTTTAAGAAGAATTATAAAGGGTGGCTGTTGAGTTGGACGTGGTTGTGTGGGAGGAGTTTTGTAACTGTTCGGGGTTGTTGATGGCTGTTTTGAGTGTTTATATAGACTATTGAATTGACGTGATTTTCTTGTGGGTTAGAAGTTACGGTCTGAGTTGATATTGGCAGTCAAGACTGTTTTTATGGCTAGTTGCGTGCGACGAAGTGTGTTTGAATTTGGTTTGGTGGATGTATCGGTCATTATTGAAATTGAAATACGGTATTTTGGATTGAAGTGTGAGCTGTTTGGTTTATTATTTAGCTGTTTGAGTTAGGTTATTTTGCTGAAGTGAGGCTTGGAATCATGATTTTTAATTATTTTGGATTGAAATTGTGTCAATGGCCTTTTAACACTTAGTGTATATTTTGTTTTCTATCAATAGGTGACGAGATTATTAGAGGTCGAATTCAAGGCATAGATAATACGCTGCAGGAGTCATATAAGCGGGATTCCTATGCTAGGCTTTATACGAGTTATTAAGACTGAAGTTGACTTTTTGAAAATTTTACATATTTTGTGATGAAATGAGAACTTGGGAAAACAAAACCAACCTCGGTCATTTATTTGTATTACTTATGAAATCTGTGTGGAAAAGAAAAAATATTTTTTGACATGCATTGTGTAGACATGAGCTAAATTCTGTCATGTGGTCTCTGAAATATGAAAAAAAGAGCGATATTGGGAATCTGAAAAATTGTGCATTTATTTAGAAATATGCTCTGACTTTTGTTTTCAGTATGTTACAATGATCTGATTATGTTTTGGTACTCTGTTTTATTTGATATAACATCTGAAAACCTTTGGCTTGGTGTACTGATTTTGTATCTAACTTTGTCTCTGCTCTGCTCTGTTATGCTCTACTCTGCTCTGTTTGAGTTGGTTGCAACTTCTCTGTCTCTGAGTGCACCCACTTTGGAAACAAAGTGATTTTATTGTGGTCTTTCCTGTGTGTACACTCGGGGCTCCAAGAAGAATAAAAGAAAAATTTCACCTCTGTCTCTGTCTGGTTTGGCCACCTAAGTTAGCACAACCCTACCACGTGGGGGAAACATTGTCTCTGCTCTGTGAGATGCTTTGTTTTGATGTGATGATGATACTCAGTTTATGTTATGCCAAAGTACTATGGGTTTTTACTTGTCTTAAAACTATTGTTCTGTTACTTTTGAAAACATGTTTTGTTTTGCATGATAACTTTGAAAAATATTTTGTTCTGCATATTGTACTTTGTAAATGTTCATGTTTGCATGCTAGCATATGTCATCTGCTTACTGAGTTGTTGATAACTCATTCCCCCTTATCTTCATAATATTTTCAGATGATGTTGAGAGTCCAACTACCTACCTAGAGTAGAATGATGAGCATGATTAAGTTGAGAAGAAGATGTTAAAAGAAGGAATTCTGATGTCTTTTAGATTTGATGTGTTTTAGATTTAATTATGTTTTGGGTTTAGTAGGACTTATGAAATTATCAATTTGGTATGTTATGACTACTGGGAGATTGTGGACATCTTGGTTTATTATTGTTGCAGTAACGACTTTGCGGAGTTTTTAAGGTGTTTATTTAGAAGACATGAGATTGATTTTGCTTATGAAGTTTTTGGAGATTTTTTTTTAAATGTGTTGGGAGACATGTTTATAAGTGACATGTAGTAATTCTCCAACCCACCTGAGTATGGGGGCGTTACAATGAATCACTGCTGTACACCAATAAAGGAATGGAAGTTGCGATCACATGAAACTTGCTAAATCTGTTGCTGGCATTCTCTTCTGTAATGCTGTTAATTATTTACCTTTCATTTGCTAAGTTGTATAAAAAGGGCATTACTGTCTTTTCATAGATAGAGTTAGAATATTCTTTCATTATTGTATATATACACGCACTGTTTTATTGCTTGCGATATAAAAGACACAAGGAACATTTCCTCTGCAATTCTTCTTCCTCTGTGTTTTGCCTTTTCCAATTCCTTTTCTTACATCTCCGGCACATGGTTACATGTAAAGTACATGCTACAACATGGACTACGAGATCGATACGTGACATGAAACAGAAAATTCAAACGTCGCAACTAAAGAAACTAAAATTACAGAAAAGAAAAGAAAATTACAGAGCAAGAGGACCAAAGACTCTATTGCAAATACCACTCATCCATTATTGTTGCAATCTATGATTAATATTTCTGTATTTTCTCATCATGATCAGGACCTTTCCGGTTTAAGAAGGCTGTCTCTTGCAGATTTCAGTTTCTGGAAAGCACCTCTAATACTAATGCGAAGATCAGGAGAGTCTGCAGTGCAAGATAGCCCAACCCCAAGGATTGTGACGAGGCATTCAAGTTGAGCATCAGGGCTTATGCGTTCGTCATTGTGGCGAAGATTGCTCATCTGAGCTAGCAGCTCAGAGTCGAGTACTTGTTCGACGTTGGCAGGGAAACTTAACTGCACCCATCTGATTAGATTTTGGCCTCCAATGAAGCTCTCGTGGGTTGGGTTCTTCCCTGTGAAGAGCTCAAGCAGGATTACCCCGAAGCTGTATACATCTCCAGAAGTTGATATTTTTTCTCCCAAACCATACTCTACACATCATAATCAATTCATTATGTTCACAAAACTAGTTAAATACATAAAGTAATGACAATAGAAAGGGTCTCCTCTGTAACACCCGGATCCAATATTGGTATGGTTGGACTTTAGATTTTTACTTATTTATTTATTTATTTTATAACTTGATTGTTTATTTAAGTTCTTAATTTACGATTTTGAGTAGCGATTTTGTTTTCTTTTAATTGGGAGTTCTTGGCCGTTTATTTTATTTTTTCCCGCATGTTTCATTTTTTTTTTAATTCTTTCTCTTTCCGTCTATTTTAATTTTTCGCACGGCTTATTTTTTTTTTCCGTCGCACAGCATGCATACACGCACGCTTTCGTTCACGGCATGCTTGCACACACACGCCCCTCATGCACATCCCGCGTCCGTTTGGTTTTCATCTAGGGTTTTCTTTTCATGTTCAATCGTCTATTTCTTATTCATACGAAGAAGGCTCGCGCCGCTGTTTTCCCACGCGGAACCATAGCCCAGTTTTTCCTCCTCAGCCTCCATCCCCTCGGTTCCTCGCACCCCGAGTCGTGCAGCACCCCAAAGCTTATCCGCGTACCGCGACACCGCCCCAGCAACACTGCAGCCTTGCTTACCACCAGGCTATAACCACTGCCCGAGCCCCACGAGAACCGCACAACCACCACCGAAGGGTAGTCTCACTGCCAAACTTTTCCACATCACGATCCAGTCGCTGCCGCCAGCGTCTTACCCGTAGCAGCACCCCACGAATCAGCCTCAACGCTGCCGTCGCGTCCCGCCCTAAACCATCGTTCAGCCATTGAAGGAACCTCTGTTATTGTCTCCGAAAACAGAGTATCTTTGTTTTTCATTTTCTGTTTGTTGCTGTTCGACGCAAACCAACCGAGCGCCGCCGCACAGCGTGTATCGTTGGGCGCTGCATTCCATCCAAGTTCGTCACTCTCCACTCGGTAAGCTGCCCCCCGAACTCAACTTGCCTCTTCGTCTCTCTCTCGTTTCTCTTTCTCTGTCTCTCTCCCGCTAATCTCTCTTCCTCCCTCTCTCTTTCAGTGCGCTGCCGTCGGGACAGCCTCCGCCCACCGCAACTCTGGTCCTCCACGATCTCCTTCCCTCACGGGAGCTCCTGTCGCATGTCGTCCCTCACTCGTGAGTTTCGGTCGGAATTTATGGTTATAAATACTGCAGTTACGTAAGTTAGTGGGTAGGGGAAGAATTTTACGAGATTACCATTTTGCCCTTAAGCCAATAGAATTTGAATGTATTTTGTTTCTAAAATGGGTTTTATTTTTCGGCTGGGTTGGGTTGAAATTTACGAAGGGTTTTTGATACAGATAGGTCTTTTATTATGTTAGTAAAAAAAAAAAAAATGTTTCCTAAATGCTTTAAAATTGTTATTTCTTTCAAAGGAATAATTGGAAGTGTTGTATTTGTTACAATGACTTAGTTTATTATATGATCGCTATATAATTTAAAATATTTTGGTGTAATTATATTAGCTGGTATTAGATTTTATGATTACACGTCAATAGTAAATAAGTTAGACTTTTAGAGATTTTTAGCTGAAGCTATTGAATGGACATTGCCAATTTTAGGAAGGGATGTTATATTTTGGGCTTTTGAGGGTTTTATGAAATTAAATAGGTTATTTTATAAGTTTAGGCTTAAATACCGAAATACGTTATTGATTGAAAATTTATGGGAATTACTTGATTATTTGATAGGTGACGATTGTTAATTATCGACATTTTGAGGAAATTTCTAAAAAGCTAAGAAGTCCAGGTAAGCGGGGTTCCTATGCTAGACTTTGCATTAAATAAAATGAACTGAGGTCCTTTTTGGAAAATATGCATGTTCTGCTATGAAAAGAAATTTGAAAACAACCTCAGATATTTGTTCTGCATTACTCATGAGATTCTGTTTAAGAGTAACGTATTTCCTATCATGACTGGTGTAAACATGAGCTTATTTTTTATATGCTATTTCTGAACTTTGAAAATGAGAGCGAAATGAAATTTGTGCATAAATTATGTGGTGATATGATTTTGTTCTGTTCCGAAAAATTTTGTTCAGTACACTGTTTGGAAAAGACGTGATTTCTGAAAACCTTTGGCATGACTCTCTGATTCTGAATTTGATTCTGTTTCTGTTCTGTTCAGTTACGGCCCTGCCACGGGTGATAATAGTGGCATACGGCCCTACCACGGGTAATAATAGTGGATACGGCCCAACCACGGGTTATAATAGTGGATACGGCCCAACCACGGGTAATAATAGTGGATACGGCCCTGCCACGGGTTATAGTTGTGGTCTCTGTTTTGAGTGCACACCTTGGTGACAGAGTGTTTTATGTTCTGCTTGGCTATCCGCAGATGCACAACCCTACCACGGGGATTATACATGGCCTTTGTTCTGATATGATGTTCTGATGATGATGATGATCTTTTATGTTATGCCAAAGAATATTTTTGAATGAAATTATTTCTAAATCTTCACTCTGATATTTTAATAACATGTTCTGCTTCCGCACTCTGAAAATGAAAATGTTTTGTTCTGCATTCTGATTTCTATAAATGCTCATGTTTATACACTGGTATATATTCTCTGCTTACTGAGTTGTTGATAACTCACCCCCCTTATCTCCATAATATTTCAGATGACATTGATGGTTCAGCTGAGGATCAATATTAGAGTTTATGGAGAAGATTAACAGTGAATGGTTGTTGGGTATTTCGTGGTATTAATGTTAATGTTGGAAGTTATTTATGTTTCTTAAGTTGCTTCAGTGGATTTAGACGGTTTATGGAGACTTATGTTAATGTTTCATTATTTCTGGTTTGTTATTTGAGACATGAAGAAGAGTTGATTTTATTTGAGTTGATGGATTGAAAATTTGATAGATGAGTCTATATGGTTTATTTAATGGAAGTATTTACGTTTGATTTGAGGTTTGGGAAAATATATATATCCTTGAGTTTGGAAGTACTCTAGGCTTGTTAGAGTTAATTATCAGGTTATATGAGTTAACTCTCCGGACCCTCGGGGACGGGGCGTTACATCCTCAGAGGAAACATGTTCATTAAAAAGAAAACGACATATTGAATTTATCAACTACCAAAGATCAGAAGGAAGAGAGACAGGTTATGGTACTAACCTGGAGGTATGTAACCTATGGATCCCTTTAGAACATTTGTGGAGCTAATATGAGACTGATTGCCTGTTCTTTTAGTTAGCAACCTGGCCAAACCGAAATCTCCCAACTTTGCAGTCATGTCTTCACTCAAAAGGATGTTGCTGGGCTTCAAATCACAATGCACCACCGGAACTTCACAGTCATGGTGCAAGTAATCTAATCCACAAGCAACGTCAACGACTACGTTCAATCTCTCCACAACACTCAGCGCATGCCCATTTACATGCTTCCTCTTGCCTTCTAGCCAGTCTTCTAAGCTGCCATTACTCATAAATTCGTACACCAGAGCCAAAAATTCCATGTTCTTGAAGTCTATGCTAGAGCATGATGTGATGAGTCGAGCAAGATTCCGATGCCTAACATTCCTCAAAGCCTCGCATTCTGCCAAAAAGCTCTTCCAAGAGCTCTTCTTCTCATTGTCTAGGACTTTAACTGCGATAGCGATTCCTTGCCAAAGATAGCCTTTATAAACTGTCCCAAAGCTCCCTTTGCCAATTAAAGTTTCTAGGTTGAAATTTCCAGTCGCCTGACGGATTTCATTGTAGGACACCATTTGATGCTGTCCTTTGAAGGTTTCAGAAGTTTTTTCCATCTTTGGTTTCCTTCTCTTTATGTACAACCGTGAGCCAAATATAACGCAAAGGACCAATGTTACAAGGATACTTGCAGTTATAACAAGAACTTTGACTACTGTTCTTCCTCGACGCCCTTGACTATTGACACATGCAAAATGCAGGCAAAGCATTGGGTTGCCTTCCAAATGGACTTGAGAGAGATTACTAAAAACTCCGCTGCTGGGAACAATCCCTTCCAAATTATTGAAAGACAGGTTCAAGGATGTTAAGGCCTGTGAGGTTTTGGAGTTCAACGGGTATAGAGCCAGAAAGTTGGTTGGAGGAGAGATCTAGAGTATCCAGGCCTTTCACTTCTTCCAAGGTACCTGGAATTGGACCTGAAAGCATGTTTCTGGCCATGAATAATTTTTCCAAGCTTTTACAGCTTTGGATTGAGCTGGGGATACTACCAGACAAAAGGTTGTCAGAAAGGTCAATGGTTTGGACCCATCTTAGAGAAATTTCTTGAGGTATAGGTCCGCTTAGAAAGTTCTTAGATAGATTCAAAACAGTGCTCAAACTGGGGAGATTCAACAATTCTTTAGGTATGCTCCCCTTGAATCTGTTGTTAGATAGGTCAATGGAAAGAATATTCTTGAAGTTTCCAAAAGCAGGGGGTATTTTACCCAACAAACTATAATTTCCTGACAATTCAATTTGAGTTAACTTTTGGAGATCACCTAAAGAATTTGGAATACTGCCAAAAATTCGATTTTTTGCCAAACCCAATATCTGCAGTTTCTCCAATAGGCCTATTTCAGGTGGAATTTCACCTGAAATCAAATTGCCGGTTAAATTTAGCAAAAGCAGGCTGCTAAGACGACCGATGGACGTGGGAATGTTACCATAAATACGATTCCCTCCCATGTATAAGATTGACAGAACTTTAGAAAGATTGCCTATTGATTCTGGAATCACGCCCTCCAAATGATTGTCCGCGATGACAAGGTAGTCGAGGAGAGTGCTATTTGTCAGAGCAGTAATGAAATTGAGACCATCTTTACTTGATCCAATCCTATTAAAACCAATGTTATACATTCGAAGAGCTGGAAGATTTCCTAGTCCCGGCGGTACTGTTCCTTCTAGAAAGTTGTGAGCCATGCGGATGCTGCGTATATTGGTGAGATTGTGCAAGGACCATGGAATATGTCCGGTGAGTTTGTTGAAGCAAACAAAGAAATCTAAAAGATTTGGGAGTTTAATCCCAACGTCTCCGGGAATTTCACCCGATAGTTGGTTTTGACCTAAGCGAAAGAAAACTAGGGAGGATATGTTGTATAGTGATGAAGGAATGATGCCAGACAAATTGTTAACTGCGAGATCAAGTTCCTTCAAATTTGGAAGGCGTCCCAATTCACTTGGTATTATGCCGCTGAGACTGTTGGTTCTGAAATTTATAATGAAGAGTGAGGAAAGGTTACCTATTGAAGGCGGAATTGCACCAGAAAGTCGGTTTCTTCCTAACTTCAAGACTTCGAGCTTCGTCAAGTAGCTAAGCTCTTCAGGAATTCTTCCTTCAATATCGTTTTCAGTCAAGTCAAGGATCTTGAGCTGAGTCCATTGGCTTATATTTGAGGGGAGCACACCTTCTATTCTGTTAAAGCTGATGTTCAGAAGTTCCAAACGAAAGAGATTGCCAATCTGATCAGGAAGCATCCCTGTAAATTGATTATCTTGAAGTTGAAGGGATTGGATGAAGGAGAGATTACCAATATGAGGGCTAATTGACCCTACAAGTTTAAAACCAGAAAGATCAAGGCCAACCACTCTCTGGCCAGACTTGTTGCAGACAACTCCTGTCCAGTTGCATGGGGATGTGCCTTTGTCCCAAGAAGAGAGGTGGTTTGAAGGATCTTCGCTTATAACAGACTTGAGTGAGATCAAGGCTTCCTTATCTGTAACAAGACTCAACGCGGCTGACTCTACTCCAAGAAACATGCATCTGAAAAACATCGGGACAAGTAATAAGGTGGCATGAAGCATTAGATGGGAAAGAAAACTCATGTCTCTTGGTTTTTATTTTTGAATTGGATGAAAGAGAGGAGTATAGATGCCATTATATGGAACACCAAAGATTCGTATTTATAACAATCCACTAGTTGTGCATGGCACGGTTTTTAAGACTTTTTCTTCATCATGTCTAACGTCGAGCTCTGATCTTCTGTTCTTTGACTTGGTAAATGAAAGATTATCAGAAGCATCCTTCTTAATTAAGACGTTTCACCTTCACGATGGAACCCCCCATTAATTCGTCTCACGGGACAACAACGTAATGGTGTCAACTTGCATGATGGATGCATTGGGCGTTGTGTCGTAACACTTTCAAACACTGCCACTCTTTTCTATCTGGATCTCACTTTTCCATTTTTAGCCCTCTTTTAGAATTTGTTGCGAAAAATGATGCAAGAATAAGAAATTAACCTCACGATACAAAAATTTACGTGATTTAATAACGTATTTATGTCTTTAAAATTGAAGATGATTTTATTATTTTAAAGAATGACAAAATATATTATGGGCCTTGGGGTGAAAAAATACTATTCTAGAACTATATTGCTTATAATTATGTATTTATTAGATTGTACGACAGAAATCTTAATTTTATAATTATTGGATAATTTGCTTGAGCGAGTCTCGAGCAACCTCTTTATCTTATATTTGTTAGAGAGAGATGTCAAACGAACTCTCTGTTAAAACTTCACTTGAGTGATCTGTCTTACGAATTTTAAGAATGACTATAAATGCATTTTATACTTTTTAAAATTATTTTTTAAATCACTTTAAACCTTTTAAAAAAAATCACATACTTATTAAAAATTATTTTCTTGATTATTAAATAATAATAATTAATTAATTAATTAATTAAAATGGGTAAGAAATGTGGGGACCACCTCTCTGCCCATGCATTTTTCAACCACAAAACAGTTGCACTTCCCGACTATGGCACATCTTGCATTAATAGCATGCATCAACAATTTGCACCAGTTCTCGTGCAATCAGTAGCAACTTGTGCATTTCCCTACGTGTTGAAAAAAAAAAAAAAAACTGGTTTATTAAAAGAAATAAAGTAAAAAAAAAAAACTGAGTTTTTATTTAGGGAAATACTATGGATACAAAAAAGATTCCACAAAGGTCACACACACAGACGTTAGTCTTTTTTTTTTTTGGAAAATGATAAATGCAGGTGAGTTGGTATAGGAAGTTGCGCACGTGTAAAATGATACGGTGCGTTTCATTGTGGATGTGGTAGGCGTGCACAACTTCCTGCGCCAACTCTCCTGCCCGTAGCAGTACTGTTTTTTTTTTCTCTCTCAACCCTCAGTAGAGTCTCCCCCGACTGCTCTCCCTTCCCCTCTCTCTCCTTCCTTTTCTTTCCTTTCCCTTCCCTTCCCATCTGTCACATCTCTACAAAAAATGAGAGATAACTAAGGCACATCCAGGGACCAATCCTCCACACAATTGTAATTGGGCTAAATGATTTGATAATTCATTACTGTAAAAATACGGACTTAAATACGTAACAATTCTTCGAGGACCTTGTTCACAAGGTTCCCAAATCAATCTTGAATTGCCCTAAGAGCATTAGCATTAGATTGACTATCATATTCTTCAAATTTTGATTAATATATAACTTTTTCATCTTTAACTAATCATTTAAAATTTAAAGTCTATATTAGATTAGTCATCACACTCTCTATAATAATAAAATATTATTATTATTATTTTATTTATATTTTTTTATTAATTTTTATTTTATTTTCATAATCTTTAATAACCTCAAATAAATTATATTCATTTTTTTTTTCACAATCTAACAATCTATAATATAATAATCTTACATGTATATAGATGGTAAAATCTCATATGAATAAAAATTTCATATTTATAATATAATAATTTTAAAAAATACTTTTAGACTTGCTATAGTTCTTTTCATATTTGAAAAGAATAATGGATTTACTGTAACTTATAGTTTGGATGAAAATAATTTAGCTAATTCAATGTAGAGTAAATATGAATGATGTTTGTTAAATTTAAAGATGAAAATGTATTTGACTAATCCAATGCCAATACTCTAATTTCTTCTCATGTTGCTTCATCTTCTCCTAACCCTAGCCACTTTACCAATAGTTATGTTGTAGCCCGTGTAACGCCCCGTCCCCAAGGGTCTGGAGAGTTAACTCATATTACTAGATAATCAACTCCAACGTTGCTAATACTCTTCCAAAAGATTCAAATCAAACGTAAACACTTCAAATTTAATTAACCACACCTACTCGTATATAAAATCTTTAATACAGTAATCCCAAAAAAATTACCAACTTCTCTACATGTCACTTATACTCACATTTCAACAATATAATCATCAAAAACTACCAATACTCATCGAAAGCTTTCTATTCTTAAGTCATCGCACACAATTCTTCATAGTCCTGATCCTCAGCTAAAATATCAAACAATCATCTGAAAATATTGGAGATAAGAGGGGGGTGAGTTATCAACAACTCAGTAAGCAGAGAACATATACTAGTATGCAAACATGAGCATTTACAGATTTCAGAATGCAGAACAAAACACTTTATTTTCAGAATGCAGAGTCAGAACATGTTATAAAATATCATAGCGAAAGTTCAAAAATATTCTTATTCAAATTCTTTTGGCATAGCATAACTGACCACCATCGTACCAGAGCATCATATTGCATCAGAGGCCATGTTTAACCCCCGTGGTACGGTTGTGCAAACCTCGGTAGCTAACCGAGTAGAAACAGAATGTGAATCTTCTCCTTATTTATTCTCGGAGCCCCGAGTGTGCACACAGGAAAGACCACCAGAAAACCACTTTGTTTCCAAAGTGGGTGCACCAGAAACAGAACAGTTGGTACCAACCCAAACAGAAGCCACTATTAGCACCCGTGGTAGGTCAAATAGGTCACCATCCACAAACCACATCCCTATTCAGAATGTCATGCCAAAAGTTTTCAGAAATTACATCATATCAGAATACAGAACATCTTCAAAACAGAACAGAGTTTTCCGAAATCACATCATATCAGAGTACAAAATATCTTCAGAACAGAACAGAGTTTTCAGAAATCACAAAACATAATTTTATGCACAAACTTTCGTATTCGCTCTCTTTTGCACAATTCAGAAGTAAAATGCAAAATAGCTCATGTCTACACCTGTCATGCCAGAAAATATTTTATTCTTAAACAGAATCTCATGAGTAATGCAGAACAAATAACTGAGGTAGTTCAAATCTCTTTTCATAACAAAACGTGCATATTTTCAAAAATCAACCTCAGTCTATTTTATTTTTATGCAAATCTAGCATAGGAACCCCCCGCTTACCTGGACTTTTTAGCTTTTCGAGAATTCCTCAAAATGTCGAACAAATATTAATCGTCACCTATAAAAATCACGTAATTCCCGTAAATTTTCAATCAATCGCGTATTTCGATATTCAAACATAAATTGCTAAAGGAACCTATTTTAAATCCTCAAAACCTAAAATTCTCAAAATTCTTACAATACCATCATTTTCTAAACTCATCAATATCCAACATAATAACTCCAACTAAAACATTAAATTTCTAATTTATTTACAATTGAGATCTTACTATAATTTATAAAACTAAAATAGCATAACTATATCAAAATCATTATAAGTAGATAATCAAACTCTTGTTAAAAAAAAAATATTCTTTTACAAGGATTCATAAAAAGATTTTGTACTTACTGATCATTCCAATAAATAAAAAAAAAATTATCAATATTTATTTAATAACCAATCCGAAAAAAAAAAAAAATTTATCAATCTCTTGAAAGTACCAACTCAGCAAAATAAACTCGAAGTCTCTTGAAAATACCAGCTTAGCAAAATAAACTCGAATGTGCCTTAGCGTAACCATAAAAATACATACAGCCCACGTTTCAGTAAAAAAAACAATTACCAACTTAACTGATGTTTTAAACAAAAGGACGAAAGGGTAAAAATGCCCTTCACCTATCAGTTACTCGAGACAACCACAATTCCCTTTTTAGTAATTGTTATAAACAGCAAGACTAAAATCAGACGATGTAACACGCGAGTAACGGCAGGGACATACCCACGAGAAAAAAATCGAGGCAGTGACACCGTGGGAGTGCGACGGACGTTGGACAGAGGTGGTGATGACTTGCCATTGGCGTCGCATACAGAGAGAAAGAAAGAGAGAGAGAGAGAGGGAGATACGGTGAGAGAGAAAACAGAGGGGGAGCAAAGCCGAAAGGGGAGCTACAGCGAGGGGTGTCGGTGGCTTACCGAGAGACCAAGGTGGCGTGCAGCAGACCGAAGGTGATGGGACGATGGCTGGCGGCGTGGGTTGGCAGGTTAATGGCGCACGGAGATGGGAAAACACTCCTCTGTTTCTTGGTGTAAAAACAGGGGGTGGGGATAGTTGAGAACCGGACAGGGTATTCGGAGGGGCGGTGGCGCGCTGCCTGGGTGGGGAACTGGGAGAGTGTAACGCCCCGTCCCCGAGGGTCCGGAGAGTTAATTCATATTACCAGATAATCGATTCCAACGTTACTACTACTCTTCCAAAAGATTCAAATCAACGTAAACACTTCAAATTTAATTAACCACACCTACTTGTATATAAAATCCTCAATACAGTAGCCCCAAAAATTACCAACTTCTCTATATGTCACTTATACTCACATTTCAACAATATAACTATCAAAAAATTGTCAATACTCATCGAAAGCTTTCTATTCTTAATGCACTATTCTTAAGTTATCTCACTCAATTCTTCATAGTCCCGATCCTCAGCTGAAATATCTAACAATCATCTGAAAATATTGGAGATAAGAGGGGATGAGTTATCAACAACTCAGTAAGCAAAAAACATATACTAGTATGCAAACATGAGCATTTACAGATTTCAGAATGCAGAAACAAACACTTTATTTTCAGAATGCAGAGTCAGAATATGTTATCAAAATATCAGAGCGAAAGTTCAAAAATATTCTTATTTAAATTCTTTTGGCATAGCATAACTGACCACCATCGTACCAGAGCATCATATCGCATCAGAGGCCATGTGCAAACCCCGGTAGCTAACCGAGCAGAAACAGAATGTGAATCTTCCCCTTATTTATTCTCGGAGCCCCGAGTGTGCACACAGGAAATACCACCAGAAAACCACTTTGTTTCCAAAATGGGTGCACCAGAAACAGAACAGTTGGTACCAACCCAAACAGAAGCCACTATTAGCACCCGTGGTAGGTCAAATAGGTCACCATCCACAAACCACATCCCAATTCAGAATGTCATGCCAAAAGTTTTCAGAAATCACATCATATCAGAATACGGAACACCTTTAGAATAGAGTTTTCATAAAGCATATCATATCAGAGTACAGACCATTTTTAGAACAGAACAGAGTTTTCAGAAATCACACAACATTATTTTATGCACAAACTTTCATATTCACTCGTTTTTTTTTCAGAGTTTAGAAGCAAAATGCAAAATAGCTCATGTCTACACCAGTCATGCCAGAAAATACTTTATTCTTAAACAGAATCTCATGAGTAATGCAGAACAAATAACTGAGGTAGTTCAAATATATTTTTATAACAAAACATGTTCATTTTCAAAAATCAACCTCAGTCAATTTTATTTTTATGCAAAATCTAGCATAGGAATCCCGCTTACATGGAACTTTTTTGTCTTTCAAAAAATTCCTCAACAAAGCCGAACAATATTAATCTTCACCCATAACATAATCACATAAATTTCCATAAATTTCCAATCAATCTCGCATTTTGATATTCAAGCCTAAAATTTCTAAAATAATCTATTTTTGATTCCTCAAACCTAAAATTCTCATTATTCCTAAGATACTAACTTCATTGTCTAAATTCACCAATATCCAACTTAGTAATTCCGACTAAAACATTAAATTCTAACCTATTTACGAATGGGATCTTACGATAATTTATAATACTAAATACATAATTATGTTGAAATCATTATAAGTAGAAACTCTTACTTTTGTTTAAATAATACTGAAATATATATATATATATATACTCTTTTTAAAAGGATTCAAATTAATATTTTGTACTTATTGACCATTCCAAAAAAAATATATTTCTCTTAAAGATATTAACTTAACAAGATAAACCCACAATTGCCTAATTCAAAAAAAATAATATAAGAGAAACACGTACGGCCCATGTTTTACTTTGCAAGAATATATATAAAAAAAAATCAATTGATATACTAAACAACAAGGGTGAAAAGGGGTAAAACACCCTTGGTCTACAAATCAACCGAGACACCTCTTTTTAAGTAAGAAACAACCACAACTAAAAGAAAACATAATCATGCAGAGGCTGAAATGGGAGTGACGGCAGAAGCTCACTCACGAAAAGCCGAGACAGTGGCACCGTGGGGGTGCGACGGAAACTGGGCTGAGGCGGTGGTGATGTCCTCGACGGCTTCGCACGGGAAGAGAGGGAAACCGAGAGAGAGAGAGTGGGACGGTGAGAGAACGAGAGAGAGACCGAAAGGGAAGGACTCTCAACCGGAAGTGGCGCGAGCTTACTGAGGGAAAAACTGAGGCAGCGTGCGGCAGACTTGGGTGATGGAAGGTCCTCGCCGGCAGTTTCTGTGGGGCACGGCGCGGTAGAGCTCTCGATGGAGCGTGACTGCAGCAGCTTGGACGCTGCTTTGTTTTAGACAACTAAAACAGAGGATTTTCAGGGCTTCTAATGGAGGCTACGGAGGCGTTGGGAGGTGGCTTCGAGGCTGAGGTTCCGCGTGGGCTAGGTCCGGCAGAGAGTAGCGATTCGATGGCTGGACTGGTACACTATTTTTCGGTGGTGCAATCGAGTTAGAGTTTACCCGGAGAGAGGGTGGTGGCGCACAGCTTGAGTGGTGGACTTTGTGTGGCTGAGGTTCTGTGAGCATGGACTGAGTTCGGCGGAGAACGACGCGTTGGCCTGGCTGTGGGGGGTGGCTAGGCTGCTGAAGGCAACCGAGGCTTGCGGTTTGGTGCTTTACGGAAGGGTAGGGACTTGCTGCAAAGGCCACGGTTTCTTGTGTGCTGAGGGCGTGACATGAGGGCAGCGGCAATAAGTCTAGGGTTGAGAAAAACTTAAACTTATAAATAAGCTATAAGTAGAAAGTAGAACAAACCTAAATAAAAGGAAGGGATGGACATGCATGAAATAGAAATGGCTTGACACCGTGCGATGAAGGAACAGACGGAGAGAGGGAGAGAGAGTGCGTCGCACGCGGGAAAGAGACCAGCGGAGAAAAGAAGAAAGAAAGAAAGGAAAATAAGAAAAGAAAGAAAAATAAAAGAGGAAAGAGAAAATGCCGGGAAAGAAATGAGGTTCAATCTTTACATCTTGGGTCACAAAAATGATCGAAAGGAAACGATTTTAAAACAGCAAGTGAAATAAAATAATTCAAACGTAATGATTAAAATGTAAATAAGTAATTAAACCCAACAATAAGTTAATTTAGTTTGAGAAAAAATTTAAACGCATAACAATAATTAATTTAGAGAAAACATTTCAAAAAAATAATTTTTGTAAACTAAAAATCATAAAAAATAACCCAACTAAAAATCCAATAATTTTAAAATAAGAGAATAAATTTTTGAATAATTAAAAATAATCTCTCATTAAAAATATACTAAAATACGGGTGTTACAGAGAGGATGAGGTACCGTGTCCATGGACTGAGTTCGGCAGAGAACGACGCGTTGGCCTGGCTGTGGGGGGTGGCTGGGCTACTGAACGCAACCGAGGCTTGCGGTTTGGTGCTTTACGGAAGGGTAGGGACTGGCTGCAAAGGCCACGGTTTCTTGTGTGCTGAGGGCGTGAAATGAGGGCAGCGGCAATGAGTGGGTACAGTGGGTGATGGAGGCTGAGACGTGAAGAGAAAAATAACGGCAATGAAACTTGCTAGCGCAATGTAGAAGGGATCTCGGTTTGGCGAAGAGGAGGACGAGCGGCACTTAGTCTAGGGTTGAGGTTGCTTCACACACACACACATATATATATATATATATAGACTATAAATAGAAAATAGATCAAACCTAAATAAAAGGGAAGAAGAGCGTGCATGAAAATGGAAACTGCTTGAAGCCGTGCGACGAGGAGTCTGAACAACGCTTCCACGGGCTGGGCTCTCAAGTCTTAAAAATATATATGGCCACATCTTGGATCTTGAATTATTGCATGAATTTTTGTAACACCCCGTATTTTAGTATTTTTTTTTAATTGAATGATTATTTGTTATTAATTTAAAAATTGATTATCTTTGTTTTAAATTTTTAGATTTTAGTGGGTTTATTTTTATGATTTTTATTAATTTGTGAAAATTAAATTTGACATGTTTTCTTAATATTAATAATTGTTATGCATTTAAATTTCTCTTAATTTAAATTAGTTTGTGGGTTTTAAAATTATTGTATTGTTGGATTTAATGATTTTATTTTACTTAGTCACTGTGTTTAAATTTATTTTATTTAAAACTGTTGTGTTGAAATAATTTTTCGTTGGAATTTTGTGACCCAAGTTGTGAGTTTTAGACCTCATTTATTTCTCTTCATTTTTCTTTTTCCACTTTCTTTTTCTCTTTTCTCTTTTTTATTCTTTCTTTTTTTTTTCTTCCTTTTCCGGAACTGCTCCCTCCCGTGCACGACGCCCTCTACTCGTGCGTTTTCCTTCCTCTCCCAGCCCGCCGCCATGAGCCTCCGTCCGGCAACACCGCCCAGCCCACGGCCTTCCCCACCCTCCGGCGACCACCTCCCTTCAATCTCAGCCCCTCTAGCGTCGCCGTCTGCCCCCACGCGCAACGCTATGCCGCGGCATTCATTGTGCTCGCGCGCCACCACCGGCCACCATTTCTTCACCACTTCATCCTCGACCTCCTAGCAACCTAGTGCACCCATCCTGGGCTCCGATCTATCACCGGTGAAACCCCATCTATCTCCATCTCCAATTTGAGCATTTTGGCCTTAAACCGCTGCCCACGCCGCCACCCACGGCCAACCACCACCACCACTAGCTTCACCGACATCCCTAAGCCATACCTTAGCAATCTCGGGTCTTGGTTTGTCACCATTCAAAAGTGAGTTTTTGAGACCCACGGCCACAGTGCTTTTGGCACTGTTTTGTTGCTACGTTGCTGCTTCTAGCACCTTCGTGATCTTTCAAAAATTATATTATAGCATTGTAAGTATTTTCTCAAAGAACTTTTGAGATTTAAATGTATTTTCATGCTAACTCATATTTACTGTGAATTGGTTGGTTGTGCCGGACTCAGTCCGAGGAGTAAAGGGGTCGGTTGGATTAGATGATGGAGTTGTTGGTGTGATTGGTTTATGCTATGAGATTTATTGGCTGTTTCGAGTTTAAATATTGATGTTTTGTGTTTGACGTGGATTATGGTGGATATTGATGATTTTAGGAAGTGGTGATATATTTTGGGATTATGAACGTTTTAAGTTTTGAGGAATTAAAATAGGTTATTTAAGAAGTTTAGGCTTACATATCGAAATCCGTGATTGATTGAAAACTTACGGAAATTATGTGATTATTTTTATAGGTGAAGATTTATAGTTGACTCGATATTTTTTAGAAAATTTCTAAAAAGCTAAGTTGTCCAGGTAAGCGGGGTTCATATACTAGTTTTGCATAAAAGAAATTAAATGAGGTTGACTTTGAAAATATGCATGTTTGTTTCTTTAAAAGAACTATGAAAATGACCTCAGATGTTTATTCTGCATATGCATAAATTCAATATAAGAGAAAGTGTTTTTCTGTCATGACTGGTGTAGACATGAGCTAGTTTTGTGCATTCTGTTTCTGAACTATACAAAAAGAGAAAATATGAAAGTCTAAAAGTTTTTGCTTTGAATAAACGAAGATGTTTTGGTGTTTGTTTATTTCGAACACGTGAAATGATCTGAAGCTTTTCAGTACTTTGTTTTGATATGATGTGTCATCTGAAAAACCTTGGCATGAAGTTCTGATTTTGTTTCTGAATGTGATCTATTCCGATAATGTTCTGTTCTGTTTCTGTTAAGGCTCAGCCACGGGTATAATGGTGGTTTATAACCCTACCACGGGGTGAAACATGGAATACGGCCCAGCCACGGGTATAATGGTAGTTTACAACCCTACCACGGGAGTAAAACATGGAATACGGCCCAGCCACGGGTATAATGGTGGTTTATAACCCTATCACGGGGGTGAAACATGGTATACGACCCAACCACGGGTATAATGGTGGTTTATAACCCTACCACGGGGGTTAAACATGGTATTTGTCCCGATGTGATGCTAAGAGATGATATAATTATAATGTTTCAGTTTGGAAATGCCAATGGATTTTCTTTTTGGGAACAAGTTTGTATTTCTGAAAGAAAACAAGTTTGTAACAAGTTTTGTTTATACATTCTGAAAGAAAATATGTTGTTTCTGCATTCTAAAAGAAAATTTGTTGTTTCTGCATTCTGAAAGTAAATGTCTTGTTCTGCATACCGAACTTTATAAATGCTCATGTTTACATGCTAGTATATGCTCTCTGCTTACTGAGTTGTTGATAACTCACCCCCTTATCTCCATAATATTTTTCAGATATTATGATGGTTCAGCTGATGATCAAGATTATGAGGCATTGGGTGAGATGATTTAAGTGTAGTGGTTCAAGCATAGGAAGTTTTTATGAGTATTGTCGAATTTTATTAAGAAATTTTATTGTGTTGTGATGACTTGACATTTTGGAAAATTGGTTATATTGAGGAAATTAGATTGAATCAAATTTTCTAAATGATATTGGGAATTTGGAGTCTTTTTTTTTTTATATTGTTGGAATGTGAGTTTAAGTGTTAGGAAGTAACTCTCCGACCCGTGCGGGACCGAGGCGTTACAATTTTACTTAAGTCTCGGGCCTTGACTCAACCTAAAAAAAAATATACATTTGTCCCTTAAATTTTTTGAGTAAAATACCCCTTGGTCTATTAAAAGATTTTAAACCTAATTATCAAGCCTATTGAATTATTATATTATGCCAAAAATATCTTAGGCCCAAACTCTCTAAAAAAAAAAAAAAATTACTCATAATCCAAAATGATTTTTTTTTTTCATAGCTATAAACCCAAAAAATTTTGTAAAGTGGCTTGGCTGGCCCGGGTGTTACAGCCCGTCTTCCTTTCTATTTAAGCCTATGACGAATGATCTTCTTAGGTTCGGAGTGTATGGATCCATCGATGTTCACAAGTGGAAGTTTCGATTAAAGCACGGATGTGGAACCCAGGTGTTTCTTGAGTAAAGAAACTGAAAGACTGGGTGAATCTGGGACTCCGCTGGCAACTTCATGCGATAGGCGACAGTCCCTACCTTCTTGTCTATTTGAAAGGGCCCAAAGAATCTAGGGGCTAGTTTCTGGTTCCTGTGAGCTACCGCCGAGAGCTGGTGGTAGGGTATGAGTCTCAGATAGACCCATTCGCCTTTGTCAAACTTTCGCTATGCACGATTTAGATCTGCAAATTTCTTCATGCATTCCTGGGATTCTCTCAGGTTGTCCTGCAAGATCTGGAGTATGGTTTCACGATCCCTCAAATAATCTTCCATTGCTTGAACTCGCGCTTTACCGGGAACGTACTGAAGAAGCCGGGGAGGTGGATATCCATATACTGCTTCAAACGATGTAGTTCTAGTGGAGAATGTTCACTGGTATTGTACTAGTACTCTGCTAGGGGAAACCACTTGCTCCATGCTTTTGGTTTTTCTCCTGTGAATCTCCTCAAGTTATTGGAATTAAAGGATGACAATTCACAAACACTTGGAAGGCCACCAGACTAAACATGGCATGATATTTTAATTCTTATTTAATAAGCTGTAAAATACAATTACATTTTAGCATTCTGTTATTTTCTGTGCTATAAATAGCAACTGTACATGACAAATGAATACACGAGGAATTCCACTACTTCACTCTTCACGTTTTCTGCTTTCTGTTATTCTGCATTCCTGCGTGTGCTCGACGCAGTTATTCCATCACTCACGCTGCAAATGCTTCATTGTTAATATGGTACCAGAGCAATGACAGAAAACACAGAATCCTCCAAGCATTCCAAAAATGAAAACAACCCTCACCATCCCGCTAGCCCCTACTATATTCAACCTAGAGAAGGAGCCTCATCTCCCTTAGTTCCTGATTTGCTCACCACAGAATATTACGTAACCTGGGCAAGAACAATGCGCAGGGCCCTCAATATCAAAAATAAGCTTGGATTTATTGATGGTTCAATCACCAATCCAACAAACACTTCTGATCCTCTCATCGCACCATGGGAACGCTGCAATGACATGCTCATAGCCTGGATCCAACATTCAGTTAGCTCAGAACATCGATCAAGCATTGCGCATGCAGACACAGCCGAGAGTGTTTGGAATGATCTTCGAGAAAGATTTTCCATCCAAAATGCTCCTCGAATTTTCCAAATCACAAAATCCATTTCATCCTCAACACAGGACACTGATTCCGTAAGCCAGTATTATAATAAACTCAAAGTGTTCTGGGATGAACTCGAGATCTATGAACCTTTGCCCGCGTGCACTTGTGGAGCTATCAAAACGATGCTAGAATATACTCATCGCAACAAGGTAATGCAATTTCTTGTTGGCCTTGACGATTCTTATGACTCTGTTCGTGCGCAGATATTATTGCATGATCCACTTCCTGCACTCAATCGGGTCCTCTCCCTCGTTCAACAAGAAGAAAGACGTCGCCAGTTGCATTCCGTACCTTCGCCTTTAGCTATGATCGCCAAGGGACCAGATCATCGCAACTCCACCACAAACCGTAGAGAACGACTATTTTGCTCTCATTGCAATATACCCGGACACTCCCTGGAGCGTTGCTTCAAAGCAAACCCTCACCTCCCAGTGTGCTCACATTGCCATATACCTGGGCACGTCAAAGATAAATGCTACCGATTGAATGGCTTTCCTCCTGGCCACAAAAACAACAGCAACAAATTTAAATCCTCAGCTAATCAATCATCTGTTGCACAGGAGGAAATTAACCTTGGTCCGCCTATTACTCGAGAGCAGTACAACCAAATCCTTGCCTTACTCAATCCTTCCCATGGTGACGATATTCCACCTGCTGCAAACAACGCCCAAGCCAGCTCTCCTCCTGTTTCTGGTATTTCAACTTTCAATACAAAATCACACACATCCTGGATTATAGACACAGGTGCTACAGATCATATGATCTGTAGCCCAAAATTTTTCACTCACAATATCAGTTCAGTTTCTCGCATGATCAAACTTCCCAATGGCTCGACCACAGTTGCTACACACGTTGGTGATGTACACTTATCACCTCATTTGACTCTTCACCGAGTATTATGTGTGCCTGAATTCTCTTTTAATCTCATATCTGCAAACTCCTTGACACATCATTCTAATTGCTGTCTTCTATTTTTTTCCAATTCTTGCTATATCCAGGACCTTTCATCATGGATGACGATTGGTGTGGGAGCGGTTCGTGATGGCTTATACCACTTGCAACTATCCAGACCCAAGCCAAACACACTGCAACAACATCTTCATACCTTATTTCCTTCTATTTCCGTTAATCACACTACTACTACCAAGTTTGATCAATTTAAATTGTGGCATTTTCGCCTTGGACATAGTTCCATGGTGAAGCATATATTAAATGACATTGATTCTGGTTTCAAACATTTTGATCAATCCAAAATTCATTGTGACATTTGCCCTCTTGCCAAGCAACACAGATTGCCTTTCCCAACCATGGCATCACACGCCTCACAAGCTTTTGAAGTCATTTCAGTAGATATTTGGGGACCCAACCAAACTCAGTCATATGATGGCGCCAAGTATTTTCTCACCATTGTTGATCAATTCACAAAATGTACTTGGTTATATCTACTTAAAACAAAATCTGAAGCTAGAAACTCTCTCTTAAATTTTTTTTCTCTTATTAACACTCAATTCAACACTCAAATCAAAATCATTCGATCCGATAATGGTGCCGAATTCCACATGCCAGATTTTTATAACTCCAATGGTGTTTTACACCAAACAACATGTGTTGCCACACCCCAACAAAATGCCATTGCTGAACGCAAACATCAACATATTCTTAATGTGGCACGGGCACTCAAATTCCAATTTGGTTTATCACTCAAATATTGGTCTGATTTTGTCACCACTGCAGTGTACTTAATAAATCGAACACCTACTCAAACTCTCAATTACAAAACCCCTTTTGAAGCTCTCTACAAAACCAAACCATCCTATAACCATTTTAAAGTGTTCGGATGCCTTTGTTTTGCCTCCACCTTATCTCATGCAAGAACAAAATTTGAACCTCGAGCTCGGAAATGCCTATTTCTTGGATATCCTTATGGCGTCAAAGGCTATAAAATACTTGACCTCACCACCCATCAAGTATTAATTTCCCGAGATGTCATTTTCCATGAAGAGATATTTCCTCTCAAACAACAAATAAACACTGCACCACTCATTCCCTCTCAAACATCTTCACACCTGCCCTTCGACAATCCTCCCTTTTCTGATCATATTGACACTATAAACTCTCCACCTTCATCACCTACCCACACCCACACAACACATTTGGACACTCCAGATTCACCCCTTCATAATCCAACTGAACCTATCAATGAAGAAAACCAAACTTCCAGTCATAATGAAACTTCCCCAGTTCTTTGAAAATCAACTCGAACAAGAACAGCCCCTGCATTCCTACGTGACTACCATTGTCAACAAATCATTACCACCAATCCTCACCAATCGGCATCAACAATGACTGCTCCTGGATCTTCCTCTCCATCAGGTTCGCATATCTCTTTTCCCATTTCTTCTGTTTTATCATATGCATCATTATCTCCTCAGTTTCTGGCATTCACCACCTCTGTCTCCATAAATTCTGAACCAACATCTTACACACAAGCCATCAAATATCCAATTTGGCGTGAGGCAATGGATCAGGAACTTGCTGCTCTTGAGCTTAATGAGACTTGGACCATTGTTGATCTTCCACCAGGCAAAAGACCGATTGATTGCAAATGGATTTACAAGCTGAAATTCAATGCTGATGGAACTGTTGAAAGAGCCAAAGCACGATTGGTTGCAAAGGGTTTTACCCAACGTGAAGGTATTGATTTTCACGATACATTCTCACCCGTTGCTAAAATAGCTTCTATCCGCTGTCTCTTGGCAGTTGCTGCAATTAAAGGATGGGAATTACAACAGCTTGATATAAATAACGCCTTCTTGTATGGCGAGCTTGCTGAAGAACTCTATATGAGGCCACCACCTGGCCATTTTGCATCCAAAACCACTCAAGTCTGCCGCCTGCAAAAGAGCTTATATGGCTTGCGCCAAGCTTCCCGTCAATGGAATGCCAAATTGGTTTCTTCACTTGCTGAATTCGGTTTCATGCAATCCAATGCTGATTATAGCCTTTTCACCAAAAGCACTGCCACCTCATTCATTGCACTCCTCGTATATGTCGATGACATTATTCTCATGAGTTCAGACACCAATTCAAGTGATGAAGTTAAGGAATTCTTGAAGACCAAATTTCGCATAAAAAATCTGGGCAAGTTACGATACTTCCTTGGCATGGAAGTAGGACGCACACAAGCTGGGATCCAACTCTGTCAGCGCAAATATGCGCTCGATATCCTTGCTGAAACTGGACTCTTGGCGGCTAAACCATCTCCCTTACCAATGGAACCCAACATCAAGCTCAAACGGGATGAAGGAGAATTGTTTCATGATCCGGCACTTTACAGAAAATTAGTTGGTAAGTTGCTCTACTTAACCAACACACGACCAGATTTAAACTATAGTGTCAACTTGTTAAGCCAGTTCATGGACAACCCGAGAGTGCCACATTATGATGCTGTTCTTAAGGTCCTTAAATATGTTAAAGGAACTCCGGGACAGGGCATTTTTCTTCCAGCAAATTCCAACATTGAACTTGTTGCTTACTCCGATGCCAACTGGGCAACTTGCCCCGATACTCGTCGATCCACTACGGGATTTTGTGTGTTCATAGGAAAGTCTCTTGTTTCTTGGAAGTCAAAAAAACAAAACACAATCTCAAGGTCATCTGCTGAGTCGGAATACAGAGCTATGGCAGCTGTAGTTTGCGTGCTCACTTGGGTTCGTTATCTACTTACAGATTTGCATGTTACCATTAACACACCCGCTACTCTGTACTGTGATAACATTGCTGCTATGCACATCGCTGCGAATCCAGTATTTCACGAGCGCACCAAGCACATTGAACTAGATTGCCATCTAGTTCTCGACAAAATCTTAGCAGGACAAGTCAAAACTGCTCACATGTTCTCCTCTACTCAATTGGCAGATTTGCTTACTAAACCACTGCACTTACCAGCTTTTCAAAGATTATTGTTCAAGATGGGAGTCATTAATGTTTACTCTCCATCTTGCGGGGGCATATTGGAATTAAAGGATGACAATTCACAAACACTTGGAAGGCCACCAGACTAAACGTGGCATGATATTTTAATTCTTTTTTAATAAGCTGTAAAATACAATTACATTTTAGCATTCTGTTATTTTCTGTGCTATAAATAGCAACTGTACATGACAAATGAATACACGAGGAATTCCACTACTTCACTCTTCACGTTTTCTGCTTTCTGTTATTCTGCATTCCTGCGTGTGCTCGAGGCAGTTATTCCATCACTCACGCTGCAAATGCTTCATTGTTAATACAAGTATCCTTCCAAATTTTGATTTACAATTTCTGTTTGGCCGTCGGATTGGGGGGTGGTAGGCTGTACTGAGGTTGAGTTGGGTGTGTTGGAGACAGAAAAATTCTGACCAGAAATTAGAGATGAAGATTCACTTACTATGGATGTAGGGGTACCATGGAGTTTGAAAATGTGGTTGAGGAAGAGGTGGGCGATGGTGTTGGCTGTATAAGGGTGGCTGAGTGGGAAGAAATGGGCGTATTTTGAGAGGCGGTCCAACACCACCATAATGACATTATGGTCGTGGGACTATGGAAGTTCTTCAATGAAGTTCATACTGATATTAGTCTACAGTCTGGCATAGATAGTGGTTGAAGAAGTCCTGTTGGATGAGTGTACTCCACCTTGCTTCGTTGAAAAACTTCACATTCCTTGACATATTGCCTTTCAGATATTTATTTGCATAGCTGGAACAAAACGAGGAGGACTACTCGTGTGTGCTATTTTCTTTCATGTGTATGTCAAAGCTTGGTTCGGTTTATGCTGTCAGAAATAGAATTATTCCAAAGGTTGGCTCGTTTGTAATATCACCCCCCCAACGGTTTCTCCCTTCCGATTCCATCTTCTCCCGGTCACGTCTCCTATCCGATACTTTCTCTCCACACTTACCCAAGTCCTCATTTCTCTCAACAATCTCAACCTACTTATCTCTCCATGTCCAACTCCCTTACAGTAGTTATCCCTCCACTTTTCACTCGCCACTCAAGTTTTCATCTCCATCTCTCTCTCTGTCTGAAGCCAAGTATAAACCACCATAGAAACACTGCATGCAATGACTAGCACTCTCACGACATCCCGCACCACCACTTCCAAGCAATATACCAACCATCGACAACATTGAGATGACGCACCGCGAGATAGCCACACTGCCAAACGTCCTCCACACTGCCACCACTCTGCACCAAGAACCACCAAGCATTGCCCAGCCCATTAGCAAACCGTGAACCTCTGTCGTGGCCTCCACGAAGTTTGTTGCCCCACTACCAATGTCCCGTACGACACCGTTAGTTCACCACTGATAAAAGAGCATCCAAACCAACACCTCCCCTTCCCATGTCAAGCTGTCGCCCAGGACCTTCCCCCCCTCACGTCTTTACTTCAAACCACAATCACCTAAAAGACACCTCTATCTTTCTACTACAAAGTAAAGCATCCTGCCAACGCCACAACCTAGAAGGCAGCAAGCCTAGAGCCACCGTGTAAGGCCACATCCCGCATTGGCCAGCCCCTAGCCATGCATGGGCACCCACTGTACCACGAACCGCTACAAACCCAAGTCGAGAGCTACTCAGCGAGCTCTAGCCCATGTACGTAGCCACCGTTGAAGCACCCATGGTTGCATCGCCGTGAAGAACCTTCACCCAACTTTGGCCTTCCTCTCGCGTGTTTTTTGAGTGATTCCCGTGTGCAGTCTGGCCTGGTGGCTAAATCACAAAAATACCCTTCCTTCCAAGTAAGTGTTGATAGTATGTAATATGCTGTGGCAGTTAATCGTGTGATTTTTAAGAGAGATTAAGTGAATTTTAATTATTTAGAGAATGACAATATTTTAGGTTATATGAGATTTAAGTTATGTAAGTACTCTGGTTTTTAATTAGAAAGCGTGAGCTTAATTAGATAGTTAAGTATTATTGAAATTTTAAGTAAGTTAAGTGTTTATTTTATAGGTGATGATGAAAAATTCAGAAAATTTAAAAATTGAGGTAAACGGGGGTTCTATGCTAGACTTTACCTAAAAGAAATGAATTGAGATAGATTTTAGAAAAAATATGCATGTTTTGTTATGAAAAAAGATTTGAAACAAACTCATTTATTTGTTCTGCATTACTCACGAAATTTGAATAAAAGATGAAAGTATTTTTTCACATGATTGGTGTAGACATAAGCAATATTTTGACATTTTGTTTCTGAACTGTACAAAAAAGAGCGAATATGAATTCTAAAAATTTGTGCATTTTATATGAAGATGCTATGAATCTGCTTTGATAATGTGAAGATGCTTTGAGTTCGCTTTGATTATGTGAAAAATGATATGAATTTGTTCAGTATTTTGTTTTGATAAAATGTAGCAATTGAAAAACCTTTGACATGACTTTCTAATTATGTATCTGATTCTATTTCTAGTCATGATCCGACGATTTTGATTCTGTTTTGCTCTTATTTATGGTCCTATCACAGGGCAAAATCGTGACCTCTGGCCTTGTCACGGGACATAATAGTTACCTCTAGCCCTATCATGGGACATAATAGTGACCTATAGTCCTATCAATATACATAATAGTGACCTCTAACCCTACCACGTGAAACAATGGTGAGGCCTCGCCACAGGTTATAATAGTGGTCTCTGTTCTGAGTGCAATCGCTTTAGCATCATGGTGTTTTATGTTCTGCTTGACTTTCCGCAGATTACACAACCCTCCACGGAAGTTAAACATGATCTATATTCTGATATCAGTCTCTGATATGATATGATAAGATGATGATATTTAGTCATGTTATGCCAAATGATATTTTTTAATATGAACATTTTGAACTGTCGCTTTGATATTTTGATATCATGTTTTTGATTATGCATTCTAAAATTAAAATATTTTGTTTTACATACTAGTATATGTTCTCTACTTACTGACTTGTTGATAACTCACCCCTTATCTCCACAATATTTTTCAGATAATTTAAATATTTCAACTGAGGATCAAGATTATAGAGCACAGGTGAGATGATTTAAGCATAGTGGATTAAACACAAAAAGTTGTCATGGTCATGGTTATTGGAGCATGGGTGAGATTATTTAAGCATTGTGGATTAAGCAGAGAAGGTTTCTATGAGTATTGGCGAATTTTATTAAGTAATTTTGTCGTGTTCTAATGTCTGGTATTTTGGAAGGCTAGTTTGAAACAATAATTTTTATATGGCATTCATAATTTGGAGTCAATAAATATATTGTAAAAATGTGAGTTTAAGTGACACGAATTAATTCTCTGACCCCTTCGGGACTGGGGTGTTACAATTGGTATCAGAGACAGGTTTGAGATTCTGCAAACTATAATATTTGTTGCCTCCAGGACATAATTTTCAGATTTGAGGTGTAGATATTTGTGGCTGTAAGAGATGATTATATTTGTATTTAAGATTTTAGAATCTGGTAAACTTTTGCGAATATGTTCTATGAAATTTGAGGTCTTAGATTTTGTGGATTTTAAGAACTGATCTTCATTGCATTTGAGGTTTCTAATTTTGTATGCTTAGTCTATAGACATTATGAAATGTCTCTAATAAGATTTGAGGTTTACCTTTTGAGAATTGTACATAAGCTTACTCGAAAGTTAGGTTTGAAATTCTACAAGCTTTATGGATTGAGTTTTTGGAAATTCGAGTTTTAGAGATTTTGCAATCTTTACAAATGATTTTGATGATATTTGAGGTTGTAGAGTTGGTGAAATTTGGAGAACTGGTTTCGAGATATTTTTGGTTTTAGATAAGAATTTAAGGCTTAGATGTTAGAGCTATGCATAAGCTTAAGCGAATACTAGGCTTCAGATTCAGTAGATTTTAATGTATGAACAAATCTGATTTGGTGCTTAGCTTCCATTCTACTAAGAAATTTTGCCTTCAGGTCAAGTTTAAGAGTAGTTAAGGTAAATTTTTGCACGTAGGCTTTAATCAAAATGTTTTGGTTTAAATGGAATGAACTATTGAGGAGTACGATTACTTTAAGTCAGTTTAGTATATTAGAAATAATGAGTAAGACAATAAATTGTTGATTTGTGATATGTAGATTAATTGGTAGTTACATTTATGCTTAGTTATTATTTTTAATTTTCCCTTTGAAATGTTTAACCAAGTATGATTCTTCCATGATGGCAGATTGTAGTCGTGTTCAAAATCTTGGGGACTTAAAAGCTGGAGATGAGTAAGGCGAATGCACTGTGGAGCAGTTCAACTAGATACACCATCCCACTTTTGATGGGTGTGGCGATCCAACCTTGGCTGAGAATTGGATTTAGGACATTGAGGAGATACTTCGTGTGTTGAATTATTATGATGAACATAAAGCATTGTACTTCGCCTTCAAGCTGATAGGTGAGGCTAAAAGATGGTGGATATCAGAGAGAACCATCAGGAAAGCTAATGGGAGGGGAGTTTTTAGTTTGCCCCACTTCAAGCAGCTTTTCTTTGATTGTTTCTTTTTGAGATTGGTCGCATTTTGCCTCATACCTAATCCCCAATGAGGAGAAGAAGTCCCAGAAGTTTGAGGAGGGACTGAGTAACCGGATATATGAATGAGTGGAGGTGCTTCAGATCCAGTTCTCAAAGTTAGTAGATAAGGGTATTACTCGAGCGAAGCCTTAAGAAAAGCATTGAACTTTAGGAGTAGAGGATGAGGTTGATGCCATTGGGGTTTCCCTTGAGCAAGAATCAAGAACCATGGAAAATGAGGAAGGTAGCGAACAACCCGGGCCAAAGATAGGTTTAGGACAATCAATGAAGTAGCCCGTACAAGTCATGCAATATAGTACACTTTGGGAAATGTAAAAGGGAAACTGGACGATGTTTTCGATGTGGTAAGCATAGCCACCTCGTCAAAGATTGTCCAAGGTAATCAGATGGGAGTATGAACCCCAACCCGCTTTAGAGGACTAATTCAACAGCACGAGGCAAGAATTAACACAATACAATATCAGCCTAAGTTGAACACAATACAGGTACTCTACCCCTTTTCCTTTTTTTTTTTTTTAAAAAAAAACTACTAATGTATTTGATATTGAGGTTACCATTCTTTCATCTCAACAGATCATGCTAAGTTACGTACCGTAGGAGCTAAAAGGTTGGGTGATAAGAAGGGGTGTTTATGAGATTTTAACCTCAGGTACCTAGGTGGAAATTATTAGAGTTCGCAACGGAGATTGGCAAGATGGGTTGGGAGTAAACGTCATGAAGGTTTGGAAATTAGTTGAGTTGAGATTACTTAGGACTTAAATCTTAGCTATGGATTTTCAAATTTTTGAGAATTATTAGGAACAATAGATTCTTATGGACCACGATTTGGATACCTTCATGAATTGAGTGTAAAGTTAAGTACCCCAGACTTTTGGAGAACTTATTTTTGTTGCGTATGAGGTTCTTTTATAATGTGAAGAGCATGTTTACTATTTGATATGAAGTTAAGTTGAACTTGTGTGAAGTTATTATTAGAGTTTTAGTCGAGCTCGTTGATGGAGGTTTAATAAATATTTTGAATACCGTACAGGACGTCGTACCGGTCAAGGCACTGGAATGAAATATTTTAGTACCGGTACCGTTTCAGAATAGCGTTTCGGGATAACGTTTCAGGATAGTCGATATATAAATAAATTATATATAAATACATATATATAAATTATAAATAGTCTAGTCTAAATTATGGGTTAAAAAATAAATTTGTAGTTTGAAAAAATGAAAAAAAACAAAACACAGGCCGAAATTTAGTCTGGTATGGCCGGTACCGGCCGGTATTTTAGTCGGTACGGAACAGATATAGTACCTGTACCTGCCGGACGGCCGAAACGAAACATTTCGGCCGTACCGGCCGGTACAGTACGAAATTTAAAACACTGGGTTTAATACTCAAATTGGACCCTGGGGTGTATGACAATCGATATTAGATGCGTGAATTAAGGGGTATGTAAGGCATTGACCAAAAATATCAGAAAATTAAAATCTTGGAATATTAGGTTCGACAATAATGATCGAGAATTAAAATAGGCGTGGATTGGATATGATAGATAACTGTGTAGGCTTTGCTTGAGGCATTAGCAAATTTCGAGTACGAAATTTTCATAAGGAGAGGAGGATGTAATACCCCACACTCCCAAGGGTTTCTCCCTTCCAATTCCATCATCTCCCCATCATCTCTCCTATCCAGTACTTTCTCTCCCCACTCACCCACATCATCATTTCTCTCAACAAACTCTCCCTCCTTATCCCTCAGTGTTCCACTCCCTCATAGCAGTTCTCCCTCCCTTTTTCACATGCCACTCCAATTTTCATCCCCATCTCTCTCTCTCTCTCTCTCTCTCTCTCTCTCTCTCTCTCTCTCTCTCTCTCTCTCTCTCGTGCGCTAAAGCCAAGCAAAAATCACAATAGAAACACTGCATGTAATGACTAGCACTCTCATGGCACACCACACCACCACTGCCAAGCATGCTACCAACCATCGATAGCATTAAGATGACCAACCGAGAGATAGGCCCACTGCCAAACCTCCTCCACACTGTTGCCGCCCCGCACCAAGAACCACCAAGCATCACCTAACCCATGAGCAAACATTGAACCTCCGTCTTGGCCTCCACAAAGTTTATTGCCCCACTACCATTGTCAAGTACGACACCGTCAGCTCACCACTGATAAAAGAGCATCCAAACCAACACCTCCCCTTCCCCCGGCAAGCCGCTGCCCAGTACCTTCCCCCCTCATGTTGTTACTCCACGCCACAGTCGCCTAAATGACCTATGTTTTTCTACTACAAAGCAGAGTATTCTGCCAAAGCCATAACCGAGAAGCCAGCAAGCCAAGAGCCACTCTGTAAGACCACATCCCACCTTGGCCAACCCCTAGCCACACATGGGCGCATAGCTTCACCAATCTACTGTGTTGCGACCACCACAAGCCACTACAAACCCAAGCCGAGAGCTATTCAGCAAGCTCTAGCCCATGTACATAGCTACCATTGAGGTGCCCATGGTTGCACCTAGGGGTGTAAAACAAATCCGGAAAATCAGACCAAATCATCCTGAAACGGCCCGAACTGGTCCGAAACCGGTTTTCAGAATTGAAAAACCAGTCAAAACCGGACCGGTTTCGGTTCTAAACATTTTTAGCCCAGACCGGACCGGTTCTGTTTAATATATATTTTAAATTATTTTTTGAATTTTATATATAATATATTTTATATATAATATAATTTTTATATATAATATATAATAATATAAATTATAATTATATATAAGATAATGTTATTATAATTTATAAAATAAAAGTTTAATCTTGAACATGAAAATTTAATTGACCATATGCTTTAAACATAAAATATATATTAAATTATTAATAACATTTTATTATAAGAAGTAAGAACCAAAAAAAAAAAAAAATCACTCAAATATTTTTACTAATTTTGATGGCGTAATAAATTCTCAATATTTATTTTTTTGATAAGTACATAAGATATTAGTAGATTAGTAATACTAATATATATTAGTATGTAATTTATATTAATTACAATTTACATTTTATGACCTAATACTAATAGTCTAATATTATATTACTATTAGTAATATACTTTAAGTCTATGTATAAATTAGTATATAAATCACTATACTAAATAAGCACATATAAAATAATGATATAGTAATACTAATACTAAATTACTATACTAATACTATAACTATAATGCCATCAATAATATAGTTATAATAAATTAAACTCACTATAACAATTAACAAATACTAATTTAACACGGTTTTCCTCCGCCATAAGTGAGGGTTTTTTTAATAAAATTGAGAGAGGGTTACTATTGAACATGTGACCTCTTCTCTTCTTTAAAAAAAAATACTAATATAACAATTAACAAACTCACAATAGTTATAGTTATAGTTATACTATAGTTATATTTATACTAAAATATAGCTATACTAGTAGTCTACTATTAATACTATTATATAGTCTAATATATTATATAGCTACTAATATATAACTAATACTATTATATAGTTATAACTAATGCTAATATATATACTAATACTAATACTAATAGTCTAATATAGACTATAGTTATACTTACAGTAATATAGTTATACTAAATCACTATAATTATTACTATACTATAGTATTAGATATAAATCACTATAACAATTTTTTTAATAGGTTAAATCAATATAACAAAATATATATAACTATATATAGTTATAATAAATCAAACTCACTATAACAAATACTACTATATAGTTATTCTAATCACTATAACTAATACTAATATATAGTTATTCTAATCACTATGATGTAGAAACCCAATGCAAAAAACACCCTAGAGAGAGAACCTCCAACTTCTCTCTAAAAACTCCCCCAATCTAAAACTAGCTTGAGGGGGTTGGGAGCTTTGGCTCCTCACCCCTCACTTCCCTCTTGCCCATTATTTCAAGTTTATGTTTTGCTTTTGTATTTTGTGTTCTTTGTTTTAGGTCAAATAAAGGAGGAACACTTGTTGGTGAGCCTAGTCTTGGAATCCCACCCTGAGCACGATGGAGCTAGATTTGAGCTACCTGAAATCCCACCCTAAGCAGACCACCACGGAGGAGCACGGTGGCATGAGCAGTTCTGCCCAGCCTAATCGAAGCATGCTACAAAACAGGGTGGAGGTGAGCCGCATGCGTAGTGGACCAAGAAGCACGCACGTTGGACTAGAATGGATGGGGGGCTGCCTACGCAACGGTGGACCGAGCTTCAATGCAAGTGGGATGACAACATTTAGGGTATATATATATGGGTGGGAGCAATGAGCTTCAATGAGCTTCCGTAGGAGGAGGAAGTTAGTGCTCGTGATGAGGCCAGTGCTCATGCGTAGGTGGAGGGGAAACTCGCGGTGCTCATGCGAAGGAGCTTGCGTAGTGGCACATAAGAGGAGAAAGACGTAGGTGGAGGAGAAAGAAGGGGAGGGGTCGGGACAAAGGTGAAAGATGCAGGGAAAAGAAAAAACAAAAAACAACAAAAGAAAGAAGAAGGGGTGTGGCGGCTAAAGAATACGATGAAACCCTAAGGGTTGAGCTCCCACTTGCAAACAGGCTGGGACTTTTTTTGTTTTAGACTGGCCCATGTGTTTTTCTTACAGCCCCATTGTCAGTGTTTCTTTGTGTTTGTATTTTCTATGAATTTCCTGGTCTGTTGTTTTTGTTTTAGTTTAAAAATAAAAAGAAAAAGGCTATTGGACTTGATGTCCATAGCATTAGTGTCCCACTGCTCCAAAGGAGGAAGGTTGGTGATTGAACTCCTCCTCCTTGGGAGGAAGGAGTGTGGTTGTACTCATCCTCCTTGGCAGGTCAGAGGGTGTTTGTACCTCTCTTCTTTCGGAAGAGGGGTCGTTTAGTTATGTTTTAACAAGACGTTTTCTCTGTTGTCATGAGAGAGTTTATAGAAGTTAAGACAATGTCCGTCACAAAGAAATTTGTGGGTGGAGGAGCCCCTAACAAATGAGTGGTTTGGCTGGTAATCTGGATTTTTTCCTGTATTGATTAGTCACAGTTGTAACTTCGATTTTATTAAATGAAATGAAATATATTTCCATAAACAAACAAAAAAAAAAAAGTTATTCTAATCACTATAACTAATACTAATATATAGCCATACTAATAGGCTAATATTAATACTATTATATAGTCTAATATATTATATAGCTATAACTAATACTAATATATATACTAATACTAATAGTCTAATATCGACTATAGTTATACTTATACTAATATAGTTATACTAAATCGCTATAACTAATATTATACTATAGTATTAGATATAAATCACTATAAATATTTGTAATAGGTTAAATCACTACAACAAAAAATATATATATAACTATATATAGTATTTGTATTTGTATTAGTATTAGTATAGTATAGAGTATTATTATGAAAGTATCACTATAATAGTATAATATATAGTTAGTATTATAATATATACTATACTATATATATTATGCATGTAGACTAAATTTTAGTTCCAAAGGCCAAACAACATCGGTTAATTGGAGCCTGGGTTGCTTTTATCTAGTTTTCAAAACGACATCGTTTAATGGGGCTATATATATTACGGTTACATCCCCGCCGACCATCTCTGCTTTGCCTCTCGAGTCCCTGCATCCCCACAGCCGTCTCTCACGCTCAGCCCCTCTCTCACGCCATCAATAGCCCCTCGCCATCGACACTGTTAGTTCTTTCTATTCTCCTCCACTTCCAGTTGTTCTCGAGGCTACCGAGTCACATATATTATTTCCCCCTCTCTCGACAAGCTAATCGGTAACATATATATGTTTTAGTTTTCAAGATCTTACATTTACTTCATGAATCATTACAATGTTTCAATTCATTGCTAATTGATTCATTTCATTTAGGATTTTTATCAAATTTATAGATTTAAGATTTAGAGTTTTTTACATATTTTGAAATCTGATTAGTGTTTATATTTTATAGTTTTTTTGTATAGTTCCCCATCAAGCTGAATTTGTATCTTAATCGTGGAAGGTATACTTTTATATTTTATATTTTAGGATTTAGGGTTTATATATATTGTATAGCTCCCCATCGAGGATGAACTTGTATAGTTCCCCATCCAGCTGAAAATGGCTTGCTTTCTTTCCTTTATGTTTTTGTGGGTAATTTTGTTTGTTTGTTCATATATATATATATCTGTTAGTAGATTTGAACCTGAGAATTTTTTTTGGGTTGAATGGATGTTAATCAGTGATTCTACTGGTTTGGTTTTCTTGTATGTTCTGTGTTTTCTTAAATCATTACAATGTTTTCTTGCATTGTATGTATTCTCTATTTGAATTTCTTTATGTGTGTATTCTGAGTGTATTCTTTTTGTGTGTATTCTTTATGATCTTTCTTGCATTGTGTGTATGCTCTATTTGAATTTTCTGTTATTGGGTTAATGATCTTTCTTTCTCTATTAATCTTTATTCTGTGTGTATTGATATAAGGAACCCAAAAACTTTTTCTCTTGTGCTATGTAACGAGAGGCAGGGTACTTTGCCCTTTTGGCTTGTCATTGCAATTCATGTACTTAAGATTTATTTATATCAATTTATTTGGTGACCATGGTCAGGCGTCGCCCCACCATTCTATCTCTCTCTCTCTCTCTCTCTCTCTCATCGCGACCTCTATTCTCTCGGCACTCTCTCATCGTGGCACCATTGGAAAATCGACAAACCAATAGGAATCACGTCAAAATCAAGCCTGCTAGTTTCTCACCCTTAATCAACCAATTTTAAACAAGTAAAAAACAGTCGGTTCGGTTTAAGTTTTGGACTGAAACCAAACCGCATGTGTCAGTTTTCTGGTAGGACCCCATGTTTTGTGACCCATGGTCAAGTCACTAGCCATGTCATAACAAGGCTGGACAGCCCCACAGCAGCCCCATGGGCATGTCAGCCACATGCCAACAGCCATGCTACTCATGCCAGCCATGCCCATGGCCCATGCCATGGGCCAACCTAGCCCACCCATGGGCTCATGCATGCCATGGGTCAACTTGGCCCATGCCAACCATGTTATTTTTTATTATTAATTTTTATTTAATTAATTATTTTCCAAAAGACCTATTGGGAGTTTTCAAGTTGTAATCCTTATAAATAGGACCCTTAGGCTTTACATTTACATCTTTTGGAAAATTTCCAAGTGGGTAGACTATTTTGTTCTTGAGATCACCATTCGGTGCAAACGCACTTGGGTTCTTTGGGGTGCAATACGTGAATTCCCTAAGAGAGGATCACACCTTGCAATTCGTGAATAGGTGTGGTTCAATCTATCTTGTGCTTGCAACTTGGTGCAATTCGTGAATCCAAGTTGTTGTTCTCTTTGTTATTTTCAAATTCATCAATAAAGAGGTTTATTTCATCTATGTACAATTCGTGAATCATAGTTGAATTGGCTATCTTTTGTTCACTTTGTTCTTGATTATTTATCACTTGTTCATCATGTTCTTCATTTGTTTTTGGTGTACATCCATTCCATTGCTCATTTGATCAATTACATACCATATAATCGACCACCATAGTGTTTGTCATCCTTTCTATATGTTTGTCAACTTACCATAAATTATTTCCTCCATACTCCTTACCCTAGCCGAAATACACATAGCCTTCACTCCCACATACATCATTCAGCCAACCTTAGTGTTGCCCTACTTTCCATATTAGTTCACATTTTCATAATTTCCCTTCATCTATCATATATATAAAACCCTAGCCATACCATCCACTTACCATATTCGGCCATCCTAAAGCCATCCACCATAAACCCTAACCGCCCATCTCAAAGCTCTATAAGGAAACTCATTCCTTCTAGGAGTCTTGACTTCCTCCAATTCAAATTCAAATTCCAATCCCAATTCCAATCTCTTAATTTAAGGAATTGTAAATCCTCTTCAATTCCTTAAATCACTCTTCCTATAATCACTCTAAGTCAACTATTGACTTGTCATCTTAATTCAAATTCAAATTTCCCTATTCACTCAAAGATTCCTTCCATCTTACAAACTTCCTATATCCACCCCTAACCCAACCAAATCTAGCCAATCTTCCTAAGATCAAGTCAATCCAAATTCGCCCACCTTAGCCACCAAACCCTAGCCTCACTCTTCCATCTCATTCCCAAACCCTAGCATCATGCTAAACTCAAACCCTAAGCCAACTCTTGCAAATCTCGAAATCCACCCTAGCTACCTCAGAAAACCCTAACTACACTACACCATACCTATCCTAATCACCATCCAAGTGGCCCAAACATCAAGGGCAACCCTTAAGCCATTCCTATTGTATCAAACACCCATAATCCTAAGCCAATCTTCCAAGACCACGCCTACCCTAATCCCACCATAGTTCACGGCAACCCTAGTTGCCTCCAACCCATAACCCTAGTCTCATCTCACCCATTCAACCCTAGCCTCCATCATCTTGGCACCTCACTCAAGAACAAGTCTAGCCACCCACATTGATTTGCCTTAGCCTAAACACTTAGCCTACCCAAGTGCATCATCTTCATCATTCCATCACCCAAACACCATTCCTTCGTTGAAGGCCAAACAAGTTGGCAAGATCACTCAATCATCATCTTCACCAAGGCAAGCTCGTGGACCATAGTGTTAGGGACAAGACTGGGGTCCCTAACATTTTCACCCCTAGCGCCAAGTGCCGGGGGGCATAAATGGATTGGTGATATTTTAAAGAATATTTGGTAGTGTTGACTTAAATTTCTTTAGAATGATTTTTCAGGAATTTAATTTTGGATGATTATTGTATTTAGGTTTTATATTTTATGGATTTCAACTTAAAAGGATTCACCCCTGGGTACAAGGCGTGACATCTTACTTTTTAATTTCACTACGTAAATATGATTTCTTCTTTGAGAATCACATGTCTGCAACTTTATTCTATGACACATTAGAGTACTCCCATCCGATCATGTATTTTACATGTGTATGTAAAGTAGCTATGAAATGTCAAAAAAGGAGGTCCATCAGGTTATGTAAAAGCAAAAAAAAACTAATTTACATTTGAGCTAAACCAGACCTAACCTCTACATTTAACTTCAACTATTCATCCATCTAAACTTTTTTTTTTTCTTTTTTTATCGCTTCATCAATTCTTTATTATTTTCACAGTTCTCTTTTAGCTTGCCCTTAATTATTTAGTAAAAATATTATTATGGGAACATTCTCGAAACATACTCGTCTTTTTTTTCTTTTTCTTTTTTTTTATCTTTTTACTTCTAATTTTTGTGTAGATTATTATTCTCATTTTAAATGTGGATAAACAAATGATTACAATCCTGTTAATATATGAAATAACATTACAAATATTGAAAAATATGAGATATTATTATAAATTTATTAGTAGCTAGAAGAAATAATATAATTCTTTAATGTAAATACAATTTAAATTTGAATGATATTGAGGAAAAATAGATAATTTGATGCATAACACATTGTTAAAATCATTAGCTAAAATAGATTTAAGTTTACATGTAAGTTACCATTTCTATCATGTAGAGAATTTATTTTATTATTTCTTTTAATTTATAGAACCTAGCGATTATACGATCGACGCAGAATAATTAAGTAACCTATGTCATAATCCGGTGATTAATCATGCATGACTTCACTATTCCGTTGAATATTATGCAGCCTTCTATATGAATTAGGAAAACTACATTGCATCAAGAAAAATTACAGCCCACTAAATTGTGAAAATCAAGGACATTAATGTATGAAGCGCTCAAACGGACCTGAGCTTATTGTAGATCAATATTAAGCTGACATATGTCTTGCAAATTATTCTATTGATCCATTATTGCCATCTTTGAATAATATTTCTCAGTTTTCTCTGTAGGGCCTGGTTTAAGAAGGTTGTCTCTTGCAGATTTCAGTTTGTGTAGATCACCTTTAATGCTAATCCAGTCATCACGATCGAGCGTCTGCAGTGCAAGATTGCCCAACCCCAGGGATTGTGATGAGGCATTCGTGTTGAGCATCAGGGCTTATGTGTTTCTCATTGTGGTCAAGGCTGCTCATCTGAGCTAGCATCTCAGGGTCGAGTACTTGTTTCACGTTGGATGGGAAACCTAAGTACTGCACCCATCTGGTTAGGTTTTGGCCTCCAATGAAGCTTTCGTGTGTTGGGTTCTAATTCCCAGTGATCAAGAGCGCGAGCAGCATTACCCCGAAGCTGTACACATCTCCAGAAGTTGATATTTTTTCTCCCAAACCATACTCTAGACATCGTAGTTATCAGATTCCAGGGCTGGCTCAATATGTTCTGGGACCTAAGGCTAAAATTTTGAGCTATGTTTTTTTTTTAAAGGTAAAATTAAATAAATTTATTTTTATTTTTATATTATATTTTTATTTAAAAATAATTCCTATCATTTTGTAAAGTAAAATTATTGATTAAGATTTTATACCACATTTTCAATTAATACCTGACTTAATCTTTATTAGGAAATTTTTTATTTAGAGAGAATTTTATTAAATCTAGTTTTACAAGTACTTTAGACTCTTAGACACAATTATAATCTTTATTGTCAATAAAGTTCTATAAACAACTTACACATTTGAAAAAAAGTGGGCCCTTGCCTCTTCAAAGGATTATACCAAAACCTTTTTATGAACACTGAAAAATTAAAATTTGCTATTTATAATTTTCACATTAATTATATATTAAACTAATAATGAAAAGAGAGAGTGTATTCTTAGAAGGAGAATAGGTAAAATAATTATTATATGTGATACTTTTAAAAAATAATAATAATATAATATCTATTTGATCTTATTTATATTCTCCTTCTCGTTGAGTTAATTAAAATTTTTTATTAGATATATATATATAAATTATACTTTATATATTTTTTTAGGGCCTTCTTTCATTAGGGACATTAGGCAATTGCCTAAGTGGCCTAATGGAAGAGCCGTCACTGTCAGATTCATCATGTTCACAACATTTAGAAAAAAAAACTAGCTGAATAATTAAGTAGTGATATCAGAAAGGGTATCCTCAGAGAAAACATGTTCATAACTCAAGACGAAGAAAACAACATAACTGAAATTAATTATCAACTACACGAGATCGAAGAGAGATATTGTTATAGTACTAATTAGCTAGAAGTATGTAACTTATGGATTCCTTTAGAGCATTTGTGGAGCTGATATGAGATTGATTGATTATATGATTATAAAAAGAGCGAATATGAGATCAGGAGTTTGTATATGATGATTATATATAAGATATTTATCTCTGTTTAGTACTCTGTTAGGATATATTGCTGCATCTAAAAACCCTCTCACATGACATTTTGTTTCTAACATTACCATTGGTGTAAAATCGTGGCCTTTGTTATTATGTTGGTACCAGCATCTTTATTTCTAATATATCCACTTTGGAGACAAATGGTTTTCTGCGTGGCCTTTCTTGTATGTACACTCGGTGCACCAAGTTTAAAATGGGGAGATTTTACGCTCTATTTCCGTTCAATTGGCAATCTGGATTTGCACAAGCCCACCACGGGAGTTTAACATGGTATATGTTCTATTATGATGTTGTTCAGTAATGCCTCTGTCAAAGGACTTTTGTTTTTCGTACCATTTTAAATAATTATTGTTTCTAAAATGTCACTCTATTATTTTGACATTTTGTTTTGTTCTGTATTTTGTAACTAGTTCATGTTTACATATTAATATAGTTTCGCTGCTTATTGAGGTGATGAACTCACCTCTTTATCTTCATTTTGTTTTTAAGGATGACTTTGATGTTCGTGACAAATGAAATAGATGACACATGACATAATTATAAAAGATATGTGAGGTAAGTGCCAGGTGGCATAAATGGATGGTGATGTTTCAAAGAATATAATTTGGTAGTGTTGACTTAAATTTCTTTGGAAGGATTTTTGAGGAATTTGATTCTGGATGATTATTATATTTAAGTTTTAAATTTTGTGGATTTCAAGTCAAAAGGGTTCAACCTTGGGTACCTTTTTTTTTTTTTTAATTTTCTGGGCTTGACATCTCACTTTTTACTTTCACTACGTAAATATTATTTCTTCTTTAACAATGATATGTCTAAAACTTTATTCTATGACACATTAGAGCATTCCCATCCGATCATGTATTGTACATGGTATATGTAAAGTAGCTAAGAAATGTCAAAAAACGAGTTCCATTAGGTTATGTAAAAGAAAAAACCTAATTTACATTTGAGCTAAACCAAGCCTCTACATTTAGCTTGAACTATTCATTAATCTAAACTTCTTTAATTCATTGTTGTTCTTTATCTTCTTCATTATTTTCACAATTTTCTTTTAGCTTGCACTTAATTATTTAGTAAAAAACATTCTTATGGGAATATTCTCAAAACATTTCCTTTTGATTTCTAACTTTTATGCAGATTATTACTATCATTTTGAATGTGGACAAACACATTGTAATCCCGTTAATATATGAAATAACATTACAAATATTAAAAAATGTGAGATATTACAAATTTCTTGGTAGCTAGAAAAAATAATATAATTTTTTAATCGTAAATAAAAAATTGTATTTAAATGATATAAAGGAAAAATAGATAAGTTAATGTATAACACATTGTAAAAGTGTTTCAAGTTACCATTTCTATAGACTTTATTTTATTATTTCTTGTATAGAACCTAGCACTACGATGCAAAATAATTAAGTAACCTTTGTGTTAATGTAAAAATGAGTGTGTTGGCATATTTTTGTGAAAACCTTTGTAAAATTGTATTGTAAAAAGTGTTGATGTGTGTCAAGGTGAAACGGGGGTCAAGTGAGCTCAACACGGCTCAAGCAAAACACAAACAGGAAGTTTGCTCGACATCCGTTGGATTGGCGCCCGAGCAAAACTCAAAACAGAGAGTTCGCTCAACATGCACTCAACACACCGCTCGAGCAAAGCTCATATAGGGAATTCGCTCGACTTGCGCTCGACATGGCGCTCGAGCGAAGGTCATCTAGAGAGTTCGCTCAAGTCTCGCTTGACATGACACTCGAGCAGCTTTAGAAGTGCAACGTGCGCTTGACTCGTGCTTGACACTCCACTCAATCCAATGTTTAGAAAACCTAATTTTTCCTAGGGTTTGAGAGCCTCACTTCTTGGGAGGTATAAATACAACATTTTGTTTTGCCCTTTGGCAAAGGTTAGAGAGCTAAAAAACTAAAGCCATCTTCCAAGAACATTTGAGAGCTTCTCCCCCACATTCAAAGTTGCTTCTCTTGGAAAATATACCTCCATCATATCACACTCAAGATCAAACACATTTGAGTCCATTGGAGTGGACGTGTTCATTGGCCGGAAGGTTTCCAGAGGTGCTGTTGCTACAAAGATTGAGAGTTTCTATTCGGACACTATAGAAAGGTCGGAGTTCTAACACTATATGCGTGTAGAGATCGAGTGGGTCACTCGTGGAGTTGGAAGTCAAGTTTAGCTACTACAAAGGTTTTGTAAGTGTTTCTAAATTGGTTGTAATGAATTAAAGTTTCTATAGTAGATTTGTGGTGGTGACCTACACCCGGAGTGGTTTTGGATTTTAAAAACGTTCTTCAAATGAGGTTCCACTTCATGAACAACTTTTTGTGTTGATGGTTTGTGTGATTTTTTATGGTCCAATAAAAAATATTGACAAGTAAACCATTCTTCAAATGAGGTTCCACTTCATGAACAAATTTATGTGTTGATGGTTTGTGTGATTTATGTCTTTGATGAATGGTTTACTTGTCAATATTTTTTATTAGACCATAAAAATTTAAACTACACCCATTCGCCCCCCTCTAGGAGTTGTGTTGAGTAGAACTACTATTTTTTCAATTGGTATTAGAGCGGGTTCACTCTGCTAGGTCAGTTCCTGAGTGTGACCATGCTCTAATGGTTAAAATGAATAGGTCTCAATCACTCACATCGCCACCATATTTCAATGGCAGAAATTATGGCTATTGGAAAGTTCGAATGAGAGCTTTTCTGAAATCTATAGATGAACGAGTATGAGTTTCCATAACAAGAGGATGGAAATAACCAGTTATAATCGTTGAAGGAGTTGAAATTCCCAAAAATGTGAAAAATTACTCTAAAGATGAAGTCAACAAGTGTAATTGGAGTAGTAAAGGCCTGAATGCGATTTTCATGGCTGTGTCCCAGGAGGAGTTCAAGCGAATCTCTATGTGTGAAATTTGCAAAGAGGCATGGGACATTCTTGAAATTACTCATGAAGGTACCAAGGCTGAAAAAATTCAACTTCAAATGTTGACTACCAACTTTAAAGAGCTTAGAATGAGGGATGATGAAACATTTGATGCCTTCTATGCAAAACTGAATGATATTGTCAATTCTCATTTCAATTTAAGGGACCAAATCTCAGAAAATAGAATTATGAGAAAATTTCTCAGATCTCTTCTTGAGAGATTCCATCCAAAAGTTACTACTATTGAGGAAAACAAAGTTTTGGACACTTCAAGGATTGAAGAGTTGGTGGGGTCTCTGCAAACCTATGAACACACTTTTCCTATGGACAAGAGAAACAAGTCTATAGCACTCAATGCTGTTCAAGATGAGTTAGAGGAGTCTTCTGTGAGTTGGCTATGAGCGACAGAAAAATAGCATTTTATGCTAAGAAATTCAGGAAAATGTTTGTAGCTAGAAATAACAAGAGCCAGAGACAAGATAAGAAAAAGTTTGAAGGATACAACGAAGGCTCAAGTTCAGGGAATAAGGAAATGAGCTCTAAGAAATACAATAGAGCGAATAAAGACAAGACACAATCAAATGTTGAATGTCATGAATGTCATGGATTTGGATACATTCGCTTAAAATGTGCTAATTACAAAAAGACCAAAGAAAGAATTAAGATTGCATCCCAGAGTGAGAGTGAGTCAGAGTCAAGTGAGTCATTAGAGAACTCTTCTCCAAAGAGAAACCTCAACTACATGGCGTTCACTGCTTCTGTTAGTGACAAAAGTCAAGGTAGTGAACCAGTGTCGAATGATTTAAGTATATCTGGTAATGAGTCAGGTATGAAGATCAGTTACATGAAATCTATGAGAAGTTGTACAAAGAGAGTGTTAAATTGAGAAAGCTCAACAAATCACACATTGAGAAGATAAATTTCTACAAACAAGAAAATAAAGGGCTTCAAGAAAAATTAAATGAGGCCATCAATCTAACAGACCAGCTGCAGAGGAGGAATGTGTCTCTCGAAGACAAAGTGAAAATTCAGGAAAGTGAGGTATGTTTGTTAAGCACCAAACTGCAGAAGTTTATGAATGGGACATAAAAGCTTAACCAACTCCTATGTTCAGGAAAGTCCTCTGTGACAAAAGTGGTCCAGGCTATGTTGAAGATGTACCTTCAACTTCAAAAACCTCCTCCAAGAATGCAAGAAAAATTGTGTTTACGATTGAAAATGGGAATGCTCACTTATCTAAAAAGGGTAAGAAACCCTTACATGAGCAAAAGTCAGTTCCTCCTCCCAAGAGACAAAGAGCTCACAACACGAACCCTATATGTTATCACTATGGGAAGAGTGGTCATGTTATACTAGATTCCATTAAACTGAAAAATAAATCTGGGGTTGCTTCTTCTCCTTCTAAAAGTAGGATTGCTTATCCCCCAAAAAGGGGTAAGAATTTCATTAATACTCCTAAGCATGTCTCACCCTTCATGAGACAAAGAACTCATAGAGCAAACCACGTCATAATGGTGGTAAGGCTGGTCACATCCGACCAAACTATTACGAGCTTGGGAGGCATATCAAAAGAGATGAAAATAGTCATTCAAGAAGAGGACATCTAAATCTGTGGAGTCAAGTCATGGCCCTAACTAGACAAAATGACATACTCAATGTCAAGTTAGACCAACTGACCACTAGCCAAAAGGCTAGGAAGGCCAACTCTCCAAAATTTAGAACAGTGTGGATCAAAAAGGGAGAAAGAAACACGTGTCATGTTGCACAAGTTACTTTGAAGACTAGGGACATCTCCTTGTGGTACCATGATAATGGGTGTTCTCGTCATATGTCTGGTGATAGAACCCTATTTAAAACTGTTGAAGTGTGCAAATGTTGAACTGTAACATTTGGAGATGGGGCAAAAACTGAGATAATCAGAAAGGGTGAAATTGAAATACCTAAACTACCTGTCTTGAGGGAAAGTCTTATTTGTTGAAGGGTTAAGAGAAAATCTTCTCAGTATAAGTCAAATGTGTGATAACAGTTCTGAAGTTTGCTTTTCAAAAGAAACGTGCATTGTTTCATATAAGGATGGAAGTTGTTTGATGTAAGGAATCAGGATATCTGCTTACTACTATGGCGTGGCTCCTAGCTTACAGTACAGCTACAATAGTGCTAAGAGTGAGGCTGCTAATCTTTGGCATCAATGACTTGGACATGTGAATCACATAAATATGTCTAAGATTGCCAAGAAAGATATGGTGGTAGGATTGTCTAAGATGTGGGTCAGATCAATTGTGAAAACAAATTAGAACAACTCACTTGAATACTACGACCATCCTAACCAAATGACCATTAGAATTGTTGCATGTTGATCATATGTGGCCCTCTAGATTTGAGAGCCTAGGGGAAAGAAGTACATACTGGTGATGGTAGATGATTTCACCAAATACTCTTGGGTAGAGCTTTTGAGAGAAAAGGGTGATGCCCCTGATGTGATTAGAACACTGTGCAAGAAACTTCAAAATGAATAAGGGAAATCAATAGTCATGATTAGGAGCGACCAAGGAAGAGAGTATGAAAATTCTAGTCTTAAGACATTTTGTGATGAAATGAGTATACATCAAGAATTTTCTGCTCCTATCACTTTATAGCAGAATGGAGTGGTCGAAAGAAAGAACAGGGTCTTCAAGAAATGGCTCGAATCATGATGCACAGTAAAAGTGTACCCACTCATTTCTGAGGAAAAGTTGTGAAAACAGTCTGTCATATTATGAACAGAATCTATCCAAGACCAAGCACTTCTGAAACACCATATGAATTGTGAAAAGGGAAGAAGCCAAATGTGAAGTGCTTCAAGGTGTTTGGAAACAAATGCTACATTTTGAGAGATAAGGAAAACTTGGGTAAGTTTGACCCTCAGAGTGATGAGGGAATTTTTCTAGGTTACTCCAAAAATAGTCGTGCATATAGGATCTACAATGTACGCACCCAAACTGTCATGGAATCGTCAAATGTAGTGGTAGATGATGCTACTAAAGAGGCCCTGAGCAAGAAAGAGAAAGAAAATACTCCATGTGAGACTAGAAAAGAAGATTCTGATGAGGTTGATGAAAGTTTTGAGAAATCCTCTAGTCAAGTTTTGAGTGGCTGACTACATACTTATTAGAACACAGATTTTTGAGAGGAGGTGTTGACAAGATACTATTCATCAGGAAAGTGGGAAATGATATAACAGTTGCTCAAATCTATGTGGATGATATTGTGTTTGGATCATCTATTAATGCATTTACTGTTGAATTTACAGAAGAAATGAAAAATGAATTTGAAATAAGCATGGTAGATGAACTAACATTTTTCTTAGGTCTTCAAGTGAAATAATTGGACAACGGGATGTTTATATCCCAATCCAAATATGCAAAGGATTTGATGAAACAATTTGGGTTAGATGGGAAACTCTATGCCAGAACCCCCATGAGCACAAGTGTCAAGCTTAGTACTGATTTGACTGGGAAGAGTGTCGAACAATCACTATATAGAAGCATGATTGGGAGTCTACTATATTGTTCAACACTATATAGAAGCATGATTGAGAGTCTACTGTATCTCACTACTTGTAGACCAAACATCGCATTTAGTGTTGGGGTTTGTGCTAGATTTCAAGCCAATCCCAAAGAATCACATCATACAGCCGTCAAAAGTATACTTCGCTATGTAAGTGGGACAGTTGATTATGGAACCTGGTATTCTAGGGATTCAAATGCTGAGATTGCGGGATATTTTGATGCAGATTGGGCAGGTGATGCAGATGATAGGAAGAGTATCTCTGGTGGATGCTTTTTTATAGGTACAAATCTTGTGGCTTGGATGAGGAAGAAGCAAAACTTCATATCTTTGTCCACAGCTGAGGCTGAATACATTGTTGCAGGAAGTTACTGCACACAATTGCTTTGGATGAAGCAAATGTTGAGTGTGTTTTTTGACAACCCAAGTGCTATCAACATCTCAAAAAATCATGTCCAAGACTCTAGGACCAAGCACATTGACATTAGACATCATCTTATTCAAGAACTTGTGGAAAAATATGTTGTGACTCTCGAATATATTCCCACTGAACATCAATTGGCTAATCTGTTTACAAAACCTTTGGATGGCCTTAGATTTGAATGGCTTAGAAAGAGTATTGGTATTTGTGCATTGACCTGAGAGCTGAATCATACATCACATGCACTACATGCATATTTTGTTTACACTTGTTTTGCATACTTGTTTTTTACTTTCTTCTTCTTGCTATTTTTTTTTTCTTAACATTCTTCTCTTGAAAACACTTGGAAGTGATAAAGGAAGTTAGTGTTGGCAATTCTGAAAATCTAGGTACACAGGTCATTTGAAAATTGTATCATATACCTATATGAGTTACAAAGGTTCAAATACATGTGTCATTTATAATTTGTGATGTGCACCACACACTACACTCTGAGCTTTATCAATTGACGTTTTGCTGCATGTGACTTTTTGGGGAGGCAATCAAAGGTGTAAGGGAGCTCTAATTATATACAAAATTGACTATGGGCTAGATGACCTCATTATTTCTCTTCCTGTGAAAAATTCTTTTATATCAAGAAAAAGAAAAAAAAAAGTGGTCATATAGTGCGAAATAGACCAATATTGATACAGGAACTCAAACAAAAGCATCCAGGTTCCAGCAGCATTAGGCTTGACTTTCTATATCTTAGAAGGGCTTCCCAAGCATTTTTGGTTTCTTGCTCAACCCAACCTCACTGACATATTTTGGTCGAAATTTCTTGAGTAAGCAAGGACCCTCTAAACATGCCCAATCATATTACTTGTGATACTCTGTTTTTGCCCCTGCATGATTTATTGGAATATGATGCACTTTTACATTTGATTTGTATTTTGGGTTTCAAAAGTGACTTCATTAATGCTTGAATCACATAGTGTGAAAATTGATCTAATTTTGCCTCTTCGCTTGATACACCACTCGAGACCCAGGTTTCTCGCTCGAGCGAAAACTGCTCAAGTGGCCACTCAAGGGTTTTAAAGTCCGCTCAAGCTACTCATTTTCACGATTTTTTCCTTAAAAACCCCTGCGTCGCTCGAGCAATTCATATTCACGATTACTTCCCCTATTCTCATCTGCTCTCTGTGCGATTTCCTTCTTCTCATCCTCAAATCCCCTACTTTCGTTCAGTTCTCTCATCAATCGTTCGGCTCTCTCCTCGATAGTAAGTTTCTCATTCAGTGTACATTTTTAATTTCCATTTTGATTTTCAAGGGGGTATGGTTTCGAACATGGGGGCTACAGTTTGTGTATTGGGGACATGCATTTTCATTTCATATCATGGAGGCTATGGTTTGTGAAATGTGGGCTATGGTTTGTGAATTAGAGTTTCCACATTGGGTGCATTTTCATGGGAGCTAGAGTTTCCACGTTGGGCAATAGTTTTTAGGTTCTTGAAATAGAGGTCGAAATTGGGATTATTTGAAAATGAGGAGTGTTGGACCCAAGATTTTAAGTTTCATATAATTATATATCTACATATAGATTTTGATGATAACAAATGAATTCAAGCATAAAGGAATCTCAAGCTCAAGTTGTCTATATAATGGAGTCAAGCATATCAACAAATCAAGCATGGGCAAGACAGGAAATAAGCTTACAAATAAAGCTCTTAGAGTAAGTTTGTACATTTCTTGATAAAATTCGAAATTGAATTAAAGCTCAAAATTAATATTTTCTCATAAAGCATCAAATTGGATTCTCTACATGTGCATGACATATTTAAAATTAAAAGTTTGAAGTTTGAATTTTTGAAAGATGATTGATTGTCATCTTTCACATGTACATGTTTTGTTTGAAAACTTTGAAAAGTGGTTGATACTCTTTTTGATGTATGCAAAAATTAGATGATTTTGTTTGAAAAGTAAAAGATTAGTTTTGAAAATTTTGAAAAGTGATTGATACTTTTTTTGACATATGCAAAAGGTAGATAATTTTGTTTTAAAAAAAAATTGAAAATTTTGAAAAGTGATTGATACTCTTTTTGACATATGCAAAAGGTAGATGATTTTGTTTTAAAAAAAATTGAAAAGTAAATCATGCTCACTTTGTCATATGAGAAAAGTAAAATATTAGGTTTAAAAAATTTAAAAAGTGAATGATGTTTTTTTTACAATTGCTTGGAAAATGGAAAAACTTTTATTTGAAAATTGTGAAAAGTGAGTGGTTCTCCTTTTTGACATGTGAATCTTTTTAAATTTTAAAATGAAGTCTCATATGCTTAAAAATAACTCAATCGAGATCTTCAAATTCATAACACAACATCAATTCAAAGCTCTCAATCTCTCTTCTCTAAGCATTGAGTCATGACCCTTGTTCATTTTGATAGATATAGTTTGCACTGTGTTGTTCTTATTCCACTTATTGAGAAGTGTTTTTCTGATAACCTACACACTATCAGCTCTTGTATCAGTAAAAATGTGTGTATAACCCTTATTTGTGTAGAAGGGGTTCTATACAGGGAATAGTTGAATCACCACGTGCAAGGTGATTGCAAGTATAGAGAGTGTTCTACAAGGATTCTTTGTAGTAGTACTGCTCAAAAGTGTAATAGATTTCTATCTCCACCTGAAGAAGATTGAGTAGTGAATTTGGGAATTCTCAAGGGGTAACTTGAGGCTAGAACATAGGCAGTGGGGCTGAACCTCGTTAAAATACCGAGTTTGCTTCTCTCTTATCCTTACTACTTATATTTACTATTGCTTCGTATTTTGTTCATATTTATATTGTGCATTTGGTTTATAACTGTTAATTTTTAAATATAACCCCAATTCACCCCCTTTTCGTACTAGTCATCTGGGCAACAAGGACTATGGTTGGAGCTGAGTCTGTTTTGGTAATGGGATGTAGAGACAATCACTCACCCTCTTGTATTTAGAACTTTTGAAGTTGTGCATGCACTATCACCATACATGGCAGCACATGCACACCAAGTGTTTGATGAAATGCTTGAGTGGTCCCCAATGTTGCATGTAATAATGTGTTGCATTGAACATGTTAGACTTGGATTTTAGGTGTAATGCCCTGCACTCAGAGGTCCGAAGAGTTAGTTCTAGCAACCTAACATCATCTTCCATAACAGATTTATACACTCTAATATTCCATCAAAATACACAGTCTTGAAATTTTCATGACTTACAATACCAAAAATAATATAAAATAGTCCCAAATAAATACTTGTACTCTTGAATAGTTATTCCTCTACGAACTTCGTAATTTTTCTAACACAGCCTACTGTTACTCGCTAGCAGGACCATTATAATCATCTGAAAAATATTATGGAGATAAGGGGTGAGTTAACAACAACTCAGTAAGCAGTAGTTGAATTGGCTGAGCGCATCGGTTTGGTTGCTACTACGAATACATGTTAGGGTGGTTGGCTTGGCTTGGCTACGGGGTGGTGAGGCAGTGGCTCACGTGGAGGGAGCGGTGCTCTGTTTTAGGGAGCCAAAGCTGTAACGCCCGTCCTTGCGGTGGGACTTTTTCCAAAATATTTTTATAAAAGGACGACGGGAATTACCGTCCTATTTAAAACTTTTCACTTGCATACCCAGAGTGCGAGACTCCACGTTTATAAATTAAAATGTGCTTTGGGATAAAAGAGGTTTACAGCGGAAAACATTAATTTTTACAATAAAAGGCCTCTCATACGTTTAAAACTCGTGTCTAGACTTTCGTGCTCTTCCCCATGGGCCGTGTCCGTCCTGATCATGCAGTTCCTGTGGGATGAGGGACATACATAAAAACTAAAATGAGTCAAAGACTCATAAGCATTACTTCATATAGTTAAAATATAACAATATAGGTTTTCATTCATGCATTCGTCACTCGTACATACTATTACGTGCATGCATACGTGCCATACGTGCGTTCATTTGAAAAATTCACTGGACGGGGTTTTTCTCTTTTAAACATGGGCATCCTTTTCGTAAAATGTTTCTCCCGTTAGTGCCTTCATTTCTTCAAGAGTTCGTGCATGTTTATGTGCATACGTGCATTCTTTTGAAAACGTCACTGAACGGGACTTTTCTTTTAAAAAGGCTTTCCCTTCTTTATAACGTGTCCCCCGTCAGTGCCTTTATTTCTTAAAGGTTCGTGCATTAGTGCATTCGTGCATTCGTACATCCATTCATTCTTATCACTTTCATAGGCCAGTACACACTGTTACGCCCCGTGTGTTTTGGGGTTAGCGGTCTTCCTTTGGACCCGGATTCCGCCCATGGCCACGGGTTGGGAATCCCTTTCATAGGGGGCAGCACTGAGTACACTTCCAATACTATTTACCTGGCGTTGCAATCTGCCCATTCATTGTTACCCTTTTCATTCATTCATATGGCCGTTATGTATCTTCATACATTCATGCTTTCATTTCTTTCTTTCTTTCTTGCTTTCATTCATTCATTCATTCATGTCAGCTCGAAAGAGCTGGAGCTTTCATTTAGTTTGTTCTTTCATTTAACAGTCCTTTCTTTTCATGAGAAAACATCGTTTGGGGCATAAGCCCAAAAATCGTCTTTTCGTCTTTCAGTTCATTTCAATCCTATCCTTTCTTTAATAGTTCATTCGTGAAAACTTCATTTAAGAACATACATAGACTTAAACCTCAACTTTCATGGCATCCCATAAGCGTCACCTTGAACATCGTCAATCATGGATTCCACGAGCATCACCCCGTGGCACACATGAGAGCGTCGATTCGTAGGATTCATAAAAGCATCCGTTGTCATGCCTTTCATGCATTTTCATCAGTTTGTGGATTTTCTTAGAAAATACATACAATAGATACAGCGTATAATACTCCATTCATATGCGTACAATTAATACTTTGGTTGCGTAAATAGGGGCTGCCAAGGAGGGGCCGTACATACTTATACATTTGAACACTTAGCATTTTCTTTCTTAAAATGTCTTTCGTCTTTTCTTAAAGCGTCATAAAGGAAAAGCTTTCGTTTTCATTTTCTTTTATCTTATAATGACTTTAGAAGAGTATGAACGTAATACTTACTTGGACTCCATGCTACTTGCATGTCATTCAGTCCATTCATGTGCTTGTCAGATGGCAATCTACATACATACACATAGCTTAGCGTCATTCTCTATCTAATGCATAAGCAACTTGAATTATAAATAGAACTACGCTATACTTGGAACACTCTCCTTCTATCCCATGCGCTTACGTGCCCTTTACTATGTTAAACCCTTCGGGACCACTTACGGTTACCACATCTTCCAACTCAAAATCTTGCCTTGAGTGCTCATCCACTAAAGTGAACCCATGATTCACCTTAGGATTAAGACACTAAGACATTCGTCTTACTCTTCTTACAACCACATTCTGACGCATGATTCTGATCGATGGAATCACGCATCCCAATCCTAGATAATATGCCCGTCACTACCTTCATGCACCTTAGCCCATACTAATCCTCATTCTCATCCATCCAAGCCACACGGCTCTAAGCCAACTCTGAGGCTCAAGCACCGTGTAACTGTACTCATGACAGATTACCCATTACATATGATGAATCCGCTCGACACATGTGTCTCACTATGTTACACATGTACCTTACCCCTTCATCACCTAAGATCAACATGTAACATGTTGATCACCTGTTCATAGGGACAAGAGCCATACTCCGATACCAATCTTCTCTTAACCCGGCTAGCATGACTTTTCACGCTACCCGTCCTTTTTGACAGTTCATCCCAACATTTAACACGACAAGACTCCATTCACAACTACGCCTTATCTCACGTCATATAGCCCGAGATTGCTCCAAAGCTACATTGTGACCTTGTCGCGTTATCTAACATTCTGCTACGTCAACTCCTGACTCATCATGAGTACAGTTCCTCACGTACTCCCATCACATAGTGACATCTCGTCACGTTCCCTTACGCCATTCATACCCTATCGCTTCACCACATGGCAAGCACGACTGTCAGTAACCACGTCACGAGGTGACGTTGCCCAGTCATACTTCCGCTGCGTACTCTTCCACTTATTCTGCTACTTCATCCTTATTCGCAGCCGTAAGTCCAACACAGTGACACTTGTCACCTTAGACTACAGGCCACATCACAACTACTTCGGGACATTGTTCCACAGTTCCCAACACTACTCATCACGCTTTATGCCCATCAACTGCACAACCATCCTTATTTCTGCGACACGCCACACGGAGTGTCGCTGCCACGTGGAGTACACTCCACGTATAGTCCCTTCACATATGCCATATCACCACTATGGCCTACCCACCATATGGTGCATCATTAAATCACATGGAGTATACTCCTCGTATACTCCCTTCACACATACTACACCACATCACCACTATGGCATACCCGTCATACGGTACATCACTCCATCACATGGAGTACACTCCACGTGTACTCCCTTTACATACGCTACATCACCATTATGGCTTACTCGCCATATTGTAAATCAATCCACCACATGGAGTACACTCCACGTGTACTCCCTTTTACATGCACTACGCCACAGAGTACACTCCACTCGTAGTCATCCCGCTCCACAATACGCCTTGAGGGTATATTTTACATATATTCTCCTTGTCTCACATTACGCCACACATAAAGTACACCCAGCGTGTACTATTCCCATTCTATCTGCCACGTCGCCAATATAGCACATATTCCCCAACCACACTACATGGCACAGTCCACAACACTTCCCATCTACACCAAACACATCACAGCGCACTACATGGCACAGCACATCTCCACCCAACACATATATGCCCAACACTTCACAATGCACTACACGGCACAACACATCTCCACCCAACACATATATGACTAACACTTCACTACACAGAATGCCCAACACTTCATCACACAGCACCACATCACAATACCACAAATACCAACAGCACACTCCACAACTAAGTCAACTAATCAATATCTAGCAAAAATAAGGAGGGATAGAGGGTTATTCCATCGACATGATAACCTGTGCATTGCTCATTGATCGTCATGGTCGATGATGTTGGAAGGGTCATATGTGGTGGCTAAACTGCGTACGGTGACTGTTTAAGCATTTGGATAGCTAGGTGTGGTCTTGGAAGGGCTCGTGGTGGCCTTGTGATGGTGGCAAGGGGTATAACATGGCAGATCTAGCAGTGTACAGTGGCGGTCAACCACGCGTAGTGGCTGTCCATCACATGTAGTGACTACCCACCACTCAAAGTGGTGGTTTGGACCTAAGGTTGGGCTAAGGGGTTGCTGGTGGAGCTCGTGGTGGCACTGGGGTGGCGCCACGGTGGCTCTTGGCGAAGGAGGGAGGAGTGGTCGTGTAAGGGGGAGGGAAACCCGTGAGAGAGTGAGGGAGAGTATGCGTGCATGGGTGGTAGATCGAAGCTAAGGGCGGTTGGGATAGCTCGGTGGTGGCCTGAGGAGGCTGGAGGTGGTGGTCATCTGTCGTTGGTGGCGATGCACGGTAGTGGAGGGTGTAAAACCAATGCGTGAGAGAGTGAGAAACCGTGAGATGGATGAGGGTCTTCTGGCCATGGGTTCGAGGGAGGAGGAAGGGTGAGACCAGGAGTAGCTCGTGGTGGTGTCCGGTGGCCAAGGTGGTCGTCTATGGCGGCACACAGTGGGGAAATGGGTCAAAGCCCCATTTTGACTACTTGCCATGAGGGGAGAGGGAGGACTGCACAGTGGAGGCCGAGCCTGCTGGAGGAGGTTGGCCAGTGGAAGAGGAAGCTACCGTGGGAGTGGTGGCGCCGTTGGGCGGCGCTACGCGCACCAAGCCCATTCGGGCTGTGTACTTCTAGCGGAGAGAAAGGGAGAGCGTGAGGGAGAGAGGCTGGGCTAGTTGAGCTCACCAGCGTGAGGTGGAGCTGGTGGTGCCGGCAGTGAGGGCTGGCGACGTAAGGCAGCGCCGGGCTGTGCGATGGAGGCTTCGGCTTGGGAGACGCAGCGTACAACATACGCTTGAGGGAGAGGGAGGAGAGAGAGGGCTATGGGGAAAAGTGAGGGGGTCTGGGTATTTAACCCAGTCCCTTCGTCCGGAGATCCACTAATGATCTAACGATGGATCTCAAACACTGATTTAAAAATGCATAAACGTTAACTTAATTAAAAGCACTTAGAGGAATTAAGGTAGAATATTATTTTAAACTAACTTTAGTTTATAAAATAATATTCCTTCATCATTAATAAAATGATGAAGTCTCACTTAACATATTAAAGAGAATAAAACCATTTGATTAATAAAAACTTTCAACATAATTTAAATCTCATAATATCTTAAATAATTGAAATCATTTTAATAATAATATTAAAATGATTTCCGACCATTATAATATTTTTGGAGCTCTTCAACAATATTATGATTGTCATATTTAAGATCAATCTTAATTCAATAACACTGAAAATACTCCTTATAAATATTTTCAGCATATTTAAAACATTGGGCGTGCCCTAGAAGTCACACGATATCTTTCGAGACATGCCATCATGGTTCGACACGCATAACGTGGCTCGCAGTCGCTAGTGAGAAGGGCAGATGATCACATAATCTTTGCCTTCGAGATTTGTTTACGTCATAAAGACGAAACATACATAAGAAAGAAGAAGCGTACGTAAGAAGGAAGAAGCAGGGTATTACAAAAGCATAGGAACAAAAATGGATGGGTACTGCAACAGGGCTTCTCTACGGTGGTTCTCAGTTTGGTTGCTGCTACGAGTAGATGCTAGGGTGGCAGCGACTGTTGATGCGTGCATGCAAGAGCAGCGTCGTGGATCGGTTGGGGTCGATGGCGGATTTGTCGTGATCACTGCTGCGTAAAGCTTGTTGTGCATGCATGCGGACGTGGGTTGTGAGGAAGAATTCGAATGAGGGAGGCGTGAAGGAAATCCGTGTTGCTGTGGTTTCACATGGGTGGTGCACTGTCCTCAACGGTCCATAAAATGATGATGCACCGAAAGAGAAATGAAACAAAATAATTAGGCGGTGGAAAGTGGAAATGGAGGAAATGAATGACAGGCGTATGGAAAAATAATAGTGCATGTCCGGGTGTTGGTGCTTGTCATGATGAAAAATCTTAGTGGGTGGAACCGGGTATTACATTAGGCATGTATTGGGTATTCTAGAAGAGTCATTGCACAAGTTGGCATTTTAGAGGAACAAAAATGGGAATGTTTCTATATTTTTACTTTGATGAAATGTGCATACTCATGGAATGTGTAAACATTGTATTAGGCATTGGGCATGCTCGTGTATTGCATTGAGCACTTTAGGCCTGAGTTAGAGTGTTTTTCATGCATTTTAGGTGCATTTTGGGCATGCAGTTTAGGCATACACATTAGCATGCATATGTATTGGACATGCATACATTCATCATGTGCATTACCTTTAGCCTTGTCTAATCATCATTGTTCTGTCTACAACCCAAACTCATGTCTCAACATGTGCGTCTTCACCAGAATTCTCCTGCCCCAACCCAAGCACACTTCCACAATACTAGGGCACGAGAACTTTATACTCAAAATTTCATTAACTGCACTTCGATGGTTAAGCGTGAGATATCCATAAGTGAGCTCACTGATACCATTGTGCCTCATATTTTTTAATCCCGCCATGGCTTACCTTAACCACTGGTCTTCCTACTCCTTCTATGGAGTTGGTGAGAGAGTTTTACTCCACATCCATGTCATTTCTGATAATGGCTCCTTTGAGGTGAGTCTCTGGAACATCCACTTTTGGGTGACTCCGGGCATGTTAGCTGACTTGCTATAAGCCCTTAGTGTGCCCAACCCTGTCTATCCATATATCACCACCTCTCATCCTCCCAAGGCAACAGTCACTGAATTCTTAACTAGGCACTACATTGCTTGGGATGGTAGGATGCCTTTGCAAACAGTTGAATTTCCACCAGACTACCTCATTCTTAGTTGAATTGTCCTGACTAACCTCTACCCTATGGGCCATCACAATGATCTTGGGTATGATCGGGTCATTCTTCTTTATGCCCTAATCAATGACGTCTCTATTGATTTGGGGAGTCATCTGTGCTGAGTCATGCTTGAGGCCTTCCAGTCCAACAAAGCCTAGACTGGACTACCACTTGCCTGCCTCATCATCCAGATTGCGTTGGCTCAATTTGTCTCATTTCTTCCCTATGAGCCTAGGATTAAGCTTAAGGCTCCCATTGGTCGATCGTAAGACCATTCAGCTTAGCCATGCTCACATTTGCCCTCGTCCATTGATCGTTAAGCATCCTCCGACACCCGCATCTCAGCCGTCGAGTTCTCAGCTCTCTAGCTCCGCACCATCCACCTCAACACTTCCTTGCGTGGCACCAGATTCGACCGAGCCCAATTTACAGATGGTTCTTGACTACTTGGTCCATCTTTATGCTCGCCTAGACCGTCTTGATAGTCGAGTTGATGGCCTCCAACAGTTTGACACCCAATGCTTCAATGACATGGAGGAGCTCATCAATAATGAAGATGGTGGCAGCCTTTCAGATGGTGGTGATTGAACCCCTTGGATTCTGTGACAAAAAGGGGGAGTGATATATGTAGGGGGATAGATAGATAGATGTATTAGGGGGAGCACATATGTAGGTGGGGGAGCACATAGTGAAAGAAAGTTTTTTGTGAAACACAATTTTTGAGCTGCTATTGTATTGTATTTTTCATTGAAACTCAATGTCTGAATTTTTCTTAATAAAGATTTTTTTGATGAAAATTGTGTCTGTCATGTGTATACTTGAATTATTGCTTTAAATAGAAATTGATTACACATGTGTGAATATTTCTTGCACTTTTATGTTGGTATGCTTACCTGTTTGTCAAGTGTGCAAAAATATCCCAACTTGTTCGTGATTGTACCTATATTTGGGAATCTTGTATGGGGTGTGTCAAGATTAGGTCCAAATGTATAGGTTAAAGGTTTTGTCATAGAAATGCCAAAGGGGAAGATTGTTAATATAAAAATGTGTGTGTTCGCATATTCTTGTGAAAACGTTTGTAAAATTGTGTTATAACAAGTGTTGAAGTGTGTCAAGGTGAAAAGGGGGTCAAGTGAGCTCAACACGGCTCGAGCAAAACACAAATAGGAAGTTTGCTCGACATCTACTCAACTAGCGCTCGAGCGAAACTCAAAACAGGAAGTTCGCTCGACATGCGCTCGACACACCGCTCGAGCGAAACTCATACAGAGAGTTCGCTAAACATGCGCTCGATATGGCGCTCGAGTGAAGGTTGTCCAGAGAGTTTGCTCAAGCCTCACTTGACATGGTGCTCGAGCAGCTTCAGAAGTGCAACGTACGCTCAACTCGCATTCGACACTCCACTCAAGCCAATGTTCAGAAAACCTAATTTTTCCTAGGGTTTGAGGCCCTCACTTCTTGGGAGGTGTAAATACAACATTTTGTTCTACCCTTTGGCAGAGGTTAGAGAGCCAAAAGACTGAAGCCATCTTCCAAGAGCATTTGAGAGCTTCTCCTCCACATTCAAAGTTGCTTCTCTTGGAAAATATACCTTCATCATATCACACTGAAAATCAAACACATTTGAGTCCATTTGAGTGGACGTGTAACACCCCGTATTTTAATGTATTTTTAATTGAATGATTATTTGTTATTATTTTAAAAAAAATTTTCTCTTGTTTTAAATTTTCATATTTTATATGGTTTATTTTTATGATTTTTAATTTGTGAAAATTAAATTTGATATGGTTCCGTAATATTAATAATTGTTATGCATTTGAATTATTTTATTTTACTTGCTGTTTTGAAATCGTTTTCATTGAATCATTTTTTTTTTATCTAAGATGTGGGGAATGGACCTCATTTCTTTTCCATTTTTTTTTTCTTCTTTTCCTCTTTTCTTTTTTCCTTTTCTCTTTTTCCTCTTTCTTTTTCTTCTTTTTCTCTTCTCTCCCCTGCTTCTCTCCCGCGCGCGACGTCTTCTCCTTCCCTCCCTACGTCCGTGCGTCGCCCTCTAGCCCGCTGCCGCCGTGCGTCGCCTCCATTCGGCGACACCAACCCTCCCAACCTCTTCCCCTCCGGCCGGCGATCCTAGCCTTGTGTTTTCAGCCCCTCCCTCGCCGCAAAACTCCTCCACGCGTGGCTTCAAGCTGCACGGCTTTTGGTGCTCGCGTGCCGCCGTTGCGCCACCGCTGGCCACCACCTTTTCACCACACCATCCTCGACCTCCCATCTACCTAATGCACCCATCCTTGGCTCCGATCTGCCACCGGTGAAGCCCATCTATCTCCATCTCCGATTTGAGTATTTTGGCCTTCAACCACCATTTACACCGCCGCCGCCGCCGCCGCCCACGACAAACAACCACCACCATTAGCTTCACCGACATCCCCAAGCCCTTCCCTATCAATCTCGGGTCTTCGTTTGTACCCGTTCAAAAGTTGGTTTTTGAGACCCACGGCCACAGTGCATTTGGCACTGTTCTGTTGCTGTGCCGCCACTTCTAGCACCTTCGTGATCTTTCAAAATTATATTATAGTATTGTAAGTATTTTCTCAAAGAACTTTTGAGATTTAAATGTATTTTCGCGCTAACTCATTTACTGCAAATTGGTTGGTTGTGCCGGACTGAGTCCGAGGAGTAAGGGGGTTGATTCGATTGGGTGATGGAGTTGTTAGTATGATTGGTTTAGATTATGAGATTTGTTGGCTGTTCAGGTTTAAATATTGGTGTTTTGTGTATGACATGGGTTGTGGCGGATATTGGTGATTTTTGGAAGTGATGATATATTTTGGGATTATGAAGGTTTTAAGTTTTGAGGAATTTAAAATAGGTTATTTAAGAAGTTTAGGCTTAAATATCGAAATATGTGATTTATTAGAAACTTACAGAATTTACGTGATTATTTTTATAGGTGACGATTTATAGTTGACTCGACATTTTTTAGGAAATTTTTGAAAAACTAAGAAGTCCAAGTAAGCGGGGTTCCTATGCTAGATTTGCATAAAAAGAAATAAACTGAGGTTGGTTTGTAAAAAAATGTGCATGTTGTTTTAAAAAGAAAATTTGAAAAACAACCTCAGTATATGTTTTGCATTCATTCATGAGATATATATGAAAGATAAAAGAAATGTTTTGACATGAATAGTGTAGACATGAGCAATATTTGACATGTTTCTGAAATATGCAAAAGAGCGATTATGATATCATTGAGATTTTTTTTATGCATGTGATATGAAATGATTTGGATCTGTTTTTGATCAAATGGAAATGATATGAATATGTTTCACACTTGTTTTGATATGATATGGATATGATAAAACTTTGGCATACTTATATGTTCTGAATCTGATTTCTGAAAATGGTCTTGATATGATGATACTGGTTCACGTGATATGGTTGGTACCAACATGATATGATATGATATGATATGAGTGCACCCACTTTGGAAATAAAGTCGTCTTTTTACGTGTTCTTTCATGTGTGCACACTCGGGGCTCCGAGATTGAAAAAGGGAAAGTTCACCATATGACACTGCCTGGTTTGACCACCGGGGATAGCACAACCCTACCACGGGGGTTAAACATGGTATATGATATGATACGATGATATGATAAGATGAAAATGTTCAGTTATGTTATGCCAAAGCGTTTTTGAATATGAAACAGATCTTTAAATATGAATAGTTGATTTTGAGTATGAAAAGATTAAAAAGTCGCTCTAATTTTCTGATAACACGTTTTTCTGAGATTTGCATATAAAAATAAAATGTTTTGTTTTTGCATATTGAACTTTCTAAAAAAGTTTATGTTTACATACTAGTATATGTTCTCTGCTTACTGAGTTGTTGATAACTTATCCTCCTCTTATCTCCAATATTTTCAGATGATTTTTTTGGATATTTCAGTTGAGGATCAGGACTATGAGGAATTAGGTGAGATGACTTAAGAATAGAAAACTTTCAATGAATATTGGTGATTTTTTATAATTGTATTGTTGAAATGTGAGTTTAAGTGACATATAGAGGAGTTGGTAAAAACTTTCGATGAATATTGGTGATTTTTTATAATTGTATTGTTGAAATGTGAGTTTAAGTGACATGTAGAGGAGTTGATAATTTTGGGGATTACTGTATGTAAGACTTTATATACGTATATGTGTGGTTAATTAAATTTGAAGTGTTTACTTTGGATTTGGAACTTTTGGAAGTGTATTAGTAATGTTGGAGTTGATTATCAGGTGTTTTGTGTAACACCCTGACCCAATTTAGGTCTGGAGGGTTAGTCATATCACCTAAAATCAACTCCAATTAATGCGTTTAAAAATAAATTAGAGTCTCCATAACATATCAAGATATTTGTTCAACCCAAAGATCCATGTTCCTACGTAAGGGCACCTCAATGGTGTCTTGTCGTTATACATAACTTTTCCACAAGACTAGAAATATTCATTACTTAACATACCAAAGTCACATAAAATTTCAATACTACCAAAAGTTACTCTCCAAAAGTCATTGTACCCTAAGGCACTTAGTCTTTCATAATCCACAAAACTTGCAAATACTTCCTATTCCTGATTCTCAACTGTTGCGTCAATATCATCTGAAACATATTATGAAGATAGGGGTGAGTTATCAACAACTCAGTAAGCAGAGAACATATCCTAGCATGTAAACATGAGCCTTTTCAGAAAGTTCAATATGCAGAAACAAAACATTTTATTTTTTTTATATGCAGATCTCAGAAAACTTGTTATCAGAAAATCAGAGCGACTTTTCAAGCATTTCATACTCAAGTCAACAATTCATATTTGAGGATCCATTTCAGATTCAAAAACGCTTTGGCATAACATAACTGAACATATTCATCTTATCATATCATATCATATACCATGTTTAACCCCCGTGGTAGGGTTGTGCTATCCCCGGTGGCCAAACCAGGCAGTATCATGTGGTGAACTTCCCATTTTTCAATCTCGGAGCCCCGAGTGTGCACACAGGAAAGAACACGTAAAAAGACCACTTTGTTTCCAAAGTGGGTGCACTCATATCATATCATGGTGGTACCAACCATATCACGTGAACAGTATCATCATATCAGAACCATATTCAGAACAGATAAGTATGCCAAAGTTTTATCATATCCATATCATATCAAAACACGTGCGAAACATATTCATATCATTTCTATTTGATCAAAAACAGATCCAAATCATTTCATATCACATGCATAAAAATTTCAAAGATATCATATTCACTCTTTTGCATATTTCAGAAACATGTCAAATATTGCTCATGTCTACACATTTCATGTCAAAAACATTTCTTTTCTCTTTCATACGTATCTCATGAGGGAATGCAAAACATATACTGAGGTTGTTTTTCACTTTTTTTTTTTTTAAAACAACATGCACATTTTTACAAACCAACCTCAGTTCATTTCTTTTTATGCAAATCTAGCATAGGAACCCCGCTTACCTGGACTTTTTAGCTTTTCAAAAATTTCCTCAATAATGCCGAACCAAAATTAATCGTCACCTATAAGATAATCACGTAAATTTCCATAAGTCTCCAATCAATCTCGTATTTTGATATTCAAGCCTACAACTTATAAAATAGTCCATTTTTAATTCCTCAAACTCAAAATTCTCATTATTCTCAACATACCAGCATCACTTTCTAAACTCGTCAATATCCGACTTCGACTAAACATTTAATTCTAACTTATTTAAGAAAGAGATCTTACTATAATTTACAATACAAGGTAACATAACTATAATAAATTCATTATCCTTAGAAATTCATAATTTTATTTAAATAATAATAATAATTCAAAGATATTCTTTTAAAAGGATACGTTAAAATATTCTTTTTAAGTGTTACTTATTAATCTACTTATTAACTATTCCAATAAAATATAAGCCCCAAAAAAATACTCATTTAACAAAATAAATTCATGCATTTACGCCTAAATAAAACACACTTTACAATCCACGTATTATACTCATGATTTTAAATCCGAAATACATAACATAACTTAATTAAGCTAACACCCCAACACTAACTTTGGAGGCGCACTATAAGAGAACAGAAAATAAAATAAAATAAAACAAAACAATATTATTTCCTACTATTAATTTAATATAATTTTACATATACATCCGTATATATATATATATATACATATATATATTTGCACCAGAAAATCCGTATATATATATATATACACATATAAATATATATTTACACCATAAGATTGATTTCATCCGCATATATACTTACATATATATATATATATTTACACCAGAAAATTAATTACATCCGCATATATATATATATGTATAAGCACATATATATATATATATTTACACCAGAAGAAAACAAATAAGTTTACGTAACACTCATGCATATATATATATATATATATATATGTAAGTACACACACAAAAAAAAAATTTCACTTCACATGGTGCGGCGGAAGCACTTACGGAGGGTGGGGGAAAGCACGGCGGCGTGGAGCTGGGGCTGGCTACGGCGGACGAGGGTGGCACCTAGCTGCGAAGCAAGAGAAAGAATGAGAGAGAGAGAGAGAGAGAGAGAGAGAGAGAGAGAGAGCTGAAACCGAGCGGTGAAAAATGAGAGAAGAGGTGGAGGGGAAGATATGGGGAGGGAGTGTCCGTGGCTTACCGAGGGGCAGAGGTAGCGCGCGGTGGACTGATGGTGGTGCGGCGATGGCTGGCGGTGAGGATTGCCAAGTTGGCAGCACACGGATGGAGGGAGGATTCCTCTGTTTTTAGGCGTGAAAACAGGGGAGAGGCTCTTAATCCAGTGGCTGAGAAACCGAACGTGGAACCCGGAGGGACGGTGGCGCACGGCTGGGGGAAAGACTCCGAGTGCTTGAGCTACCGGCGAGACTGTGTGTGGTGGAGTTGCTGCACGGAAGTGGCTCTGCGGGTGGCCATCTCTTGGTGCAGGCTGAGGTTTCGGTTTGGTGCTCTGCAGGGAAACTGTGGGCTTCTGTGAAGAGGGAACCGAGCGGCACTTAGTCTAGGGTTGTAGTTGCTTCATATATATATATATAGATCAAAATAGAAAGTAGATCAAACCTAAATAAAAAGGGAAGAAAAACATGCACGAAAATGGAAACGAGAAACGTGAACCGTGCGATGCGTGGCGTGAACCCGTGAAACGATTTCTGAAAACGTGAACCACGTGCATTGGTCTAGCAATGCTGGGTTTTACATTTTGAGTTAACTCTCCGGACCTTCGGGGTCGGGGCGTTATAGGACGTGTTCATTGGCCGGAAAGTTTCCGGAGCTGCTGTTGCTATAGAGATCGAGAGATTCTCGTGGGACACTATAGAAAGGTCGGAGTTCCGACACTACATACGTGTAGAGATCGAGTGGGTCACTCGTGGAGTTGCAAGCCAAGTTTAGCTATTGCAAAGGTTTTGTAAGTGTTTCTAAGTTGGTTGTAACGAATTAAAATTTCTATAGTGGATTTGTGGAGATGACCTACACCTGGAGTGGTTTTAGATTTTGAAAACGTTGTTCAAATGAGTTACCACTTCGTGAACAAATTTTTGTGTAGATGGTTTGTGTGATTTATGTTTTTTTTTTTTTAACCAAAACATTCCTTCATTCATAAAACCTCAATACAAATTGTTTTGATCAATCCAAAGAGAATGATCAACAAAAGTAAGAACATGCTCCCACCACACAAACATATTGTCAACATTCCAAGCATGACAAGCAAATCTTTGTGAAACCTCATTCCCCATGCGATACACATGTTGGATTTCAAACTCCTGAAAAAGGTGTAGTAGACTCTTTGCATCCTTAATAAGATTACCATCTGTTGACTAGGAGTCTTGATCCTCTTTAAGCTCTTGAACCATCATTAGACAATCACTTTCAACAATAAGTTGGGAAAAAACCCAAATGGGCACTCAGCTGTAAGCCTCGAAGTAAGGCTAGTAATTCAATGGTAGCCGGATTCTCAACCTCATTTTCTATCTTACTTGCAGCCAACACTAGTTTTCCTCTGTCATCTAGAAGTATCATACCCACACCAGCTTTTCTCATATCTGAAAACATGGCGCCATCAACATTCAACTTAAAAAAGCCACTTGGAGGAGGATTCCAGCAGCCTATTCACTTAGTTGTCTTTGATTTATGTCTTTGATTAATTGTTTACTTGTCAATATATTCTATTAATTGGACCATAAAAATTTGAACTACACCTATCCATTCCCCTCTAAGTGTTGTGTTGAGTAGAACCATTGCGTTTTCACTATGTGATCATAATCAATATTCATGCGTCACTTCACTATTACGTTGAATATTATGGAACCTTCTATATAATTAGGAAAACTACAATGCATCAAACAAAAATTACAGCCCACTAAATTAAAGAAAAGAAAACTACATAACAAGAGGGACCAAGGGCACTGTATGAAGTGCTCAAAAGTACGTAAGCTTATTACAGATCAATATTAAGCTGACTGCTGACTGCTGACATACCTCTTGCAAATACCATTCACCCATTAGTGCCATCTTTGATTACTAATTCTCAGTTTTCTCACTAGGACCTGGTTTAAGAAGGCTGTCTCTTGCAGATTGCAGTTTGTGTAGAGCACCTCTAATACTAATGCGGGCATCACGAGAGTCTGCAGTGCAAGATAGCCCAACCCCAAGGATTGTGATGAGGCATTCGTGTTGAGCATCAGGGTTTATGTGTTTCTCAATGTGGTCAAGGCTGCTCATCTGAGCTAGCATCACAGGGTCGAGTACTTGTTTCACGTTGGATGGGAAACCTAACTGCACCCATCTGGTTAGGTTTTGGCCTCCACTGAAGCTCTCGTGTGTTGGGTTCTTCCAAGTGAAGAGCTCGAGCAGCATTACCCCGAAGCTGTACACATCTCCAGAAGTTGATATTTTTTCTCCCAAACCATACTCTACACATCGTAATCAGATTCATCATGTTCACAACATTTAGAAAAAACTAGCAGAATAATTAAGTAATGATATCAGAAATGGTCTCTCAGAAAAAACACGTTCATAACTTAGAAGAAGAAAACAACATAGCTGAAATTAATTATCAACTACATGAGATCGAAGAGAGATATTGTTATAGTACTAACCTGGAGGTATGTAACCTATGGATCCCTTTAGAGCATTTGTGGAGCTAATATGGGATTGATTGCCTGTTCTTTCAATTAGCAACCTGGCAAGACCAAAATCTCCTACCTTTGCAGTCATGTCTTCACTCAAAAGGATGTTGCTGGGCTTCAAATCACAATGCACCACTGGAACTTCACAGTCATGGTGCAAGTAATCTAATCCACAAGCAACGTCAATGACCACGTTCAATCTCTCCAGAACATTCAGCGCATGCCCATTTACATGCTTCCTCTTGCCTTCTAGCCAGTCTTCTAAGCTGCCATTACTCATAAATTCGTACACCAGAGCCAAAAATTCCATGTTCTTGAAGTCTATGCTAGAGCATGATGTGATGAGTCGAACAAGATTCCGATGCCTAACATTCCTCAAAGCCTTGCATTCTGCCAAAAAGCTCTTCCAAGAGCTCTTCTTCTCATTGTCCAGGACTTTAACTGCGATAGCGATTCCTTGCCAAAGATAGCCTTTATAAACTGTCCCAAAGCTCCCTTTGCCAATAAAATTTTCTTGGTTGAAATTTCCAGTCGCCTGACGGATTTCATTGTAGGACACCATTTGATGCTGTCCTATGAAGGTTTCAGCAGAAGTTTTTTCCATCGTTGGTTTCCTTCTCTTTATGTACAACCGTGAGCCAAATATAACGCAAAGGACCAATGTTACAAGGATACTTGTTATGACAAGAACTTTGACTACTGTTCTTCCTCGACGCCCTTGACTATTGACACATGCAAAATGCAGGCAAAGCATTGGGTTGCCTTCCAAATGGACTTGAGAGACATTACTAAAAACTCCGCCGCTGGGAACAATCCCAACCAAATTATTGAAAGACAGGTTCAAGGATGTTAAGGCCTGGAGGTTTTGGAGTTCAACGGGGATAGAGCCAGAAAGTTGGTTGGAGGAGAGATCTAGAGTATCCAGGCCTTTCACTTCTTCCATGGTATCTGGAATTGGACCTGAGAGCATGTTTCTGGCCATGAATAATTTTTCCAAGCTTTCACAGCTTTGGATTGAGCTGGGGATACTACCAGACAGAAGGTTGTCAGAAAGGTCAATGGTTTTGACACTTCTTAGAGAAATTTCTTCAGGTATAGGTCCACTTAGAAAGTTCTCAGATAGATTCAAAACAGTGCTCAAACTGGGGAGATTCAACAATTCTTTAGGTATGCTCCCATTGAATCTGTTGTTAGATAGGTCAATGGAAAGAATATTCTTGAAGTTTCCAAAAGCAGGGGGTATTTTACCCACCAAACTATTTCCTGATAATTCAATTTGAGTTAACTTTTGGAGATCACCTAAAGAATTTGGAATACTGCCAAAAATTCGATTTTTTGCCAAACCCAATATCTGCAGTTTCTCCAATCGGCCTATTTCAGGTGGAATTTCACCTGAAATCAAATTGTCGGTTAAATTCAGCAATTCCAGGCTTCTAAGGCGACCAATGGACGTGGGAATGTTACCGTAAATACGATTCCCTCCCATGTATAACCTTGACAGAACTTTAGAAAGATTGCCTATTGATTCTGGAATCTCACCCTCCAAATGGTTGCCATCAATTGCAAGGTACTCGAGGAGAGTGCTATTTGTCAAAGAAGTAGTAATGAATTTGACACCATGATCTTTACTTGATCTAATCCTATTATAACCAATGTTATACATTCGAAGAGCTGGGAGATTTCCCAGTCCCGGCGGTACTGTTCCTTCTAGAAAGTTGCGCGCGATGCGGATGCTGCGTATATTGGTGAGATTGTGCAAGGACCATGGAATATGTCCGGTAAGTTTGTTGACGCAAACAAAGAAATCTAAAAGATTTGGGAGTTTAATCCCAACATCTCCGGGAATTTCACCCGATAGTTGGTTTTGACCTAAGCGAAAGTAAACTAGAGAGGATATGTTGTATACTGATGGAGGAATGATGCCAGACAAACTGTTATCTGTGAGATCAAGTTCCTTCAAATTTTGAAGGCGTCCCAATTCACTTGGTATTATGCCGCTGAGATTGTTGGTTCTGAAATTTATATCGAAGAGTGAGGAAAGGTTACCTATTGAAGGCGGAATTGCACCAGAAAGTCGGTTTTTTCCCAACTTCAAGACTTCGAGCTTCGTCAAGTAGCTAAGCTCTACAGGAACTCTTCCTTCAATAAGGTTTTCAGTCAAATCAAGGATCTTGAGCTGAGTCCATTGGCTTACATTTGAGGCGAGCACACCTTCTATTCTGTTAAAGCTGATGTTCAGAACTTCCAAGCGAAAGAGATTGCCAATCTGATCAGGAAGCATCCCTGTAAATTGATTATCTTGGAGTTGAAGGGATTGGATGAAGGAGAGATTACCAATATGAGGGCTAATTGACCCTACAAGTTTAAAACCAGAAAGATCAAGGCCAACCACTCTCTGGCCAGACTTGTTGCAGACAACTCCTGTCCAGTTGCATGGGGATGTGCCTTTGTCCCAAGAAGAGAGGTGGTTTGAAGGATCTTCGCTTATAACAGACTTGAGAGAGATCAAGGCTTCCTTATCTGTAACAAGACTCAACGCGGCTGACTCTACTCCAAGAAACATGCATCTGAAAAACATCGGGACAAGTAATAAGGTGGCCTGAAGCATTAGATGGGAAAGAAAACTCATGTCTCTTGGTTTCTATTTTTGAACTGGATGAAAGAGAGGAGTATCGATGTCATTATGGAGCACAAAAAGATACGTATTTATAAATATCGAGCTGTCCTGTTCTTTGAATTGGAAAATGAAAGATCATCAGAAGCATCCTTCTTAATTAAGACCTTTCACCTTCACGATGGAATCCCATTCGTCTCAACGTGGACAACAAGGTAACGGTAAATTGCATGATGGATGCATTGGGAGTTGTTTCATAACACTTCCAAACACTGCCACTCTGCTCTTCTGGATCTCACTTTTCCAGTTTTAGCCCTGTTTTAGAATTTGTTGTGAAAAATGACGCAAGAATATGAAGTAAATTAAGAAATCAATCATAACATTTATGTGGTTCAATGTGTTTACATCTATAAAATTAAAGATGATTTTATTATCATAAAAAATGACAAAATATACTTCGAACCTTGAGGCGAAAAATACTATTTCAGAACCTATCATGCTGTTCATAATTATATTTTTATTGGATTGTACAACAGAAATCCTAATTTCATAATTATTAGGTTATTCGTTTGAGCGAGTCTCGAACAAACTCTCAATCTGATATTTGCTAAAATGAAATGTTGAGCAAACTATCTGATAGAGCTTCGTTCGAGTGATTTGTCACACAAATTTTGAGAAAACTTTATATTTAACTATAAGTACATTTTATACTTTTTTAAATTATTTTTTAAATCACTTTAAATATTTAAAAAAAAATAAGAAATTATTAAAAATTACTTTCTTAATTATTAAATAATAATAATAAATTAATTAATAAAAATGGGTAAGAAATGTCGGGACCACCTCTCTACCCATGCATTTTTCAACAACAAAACAGTAGCACTTCCCGTCACACTCTCACCGGTAGATTTACCGTCGATGTCACATCTTGCATGAATAGCATGCGTCAACAATTTGCACCAGTTCTTGCGCAATCAGTAGCAACTAGTGCATTTCCCTACGTGTTGAAAAGTAAAAAAGAAAAAAAACTGGTTTAGTATAAGAAATAAAGCAAAAAAGATTCCACAAACATCACACACATTGACGTTATCTTTTTCTTCTTTTTTCTTTTTTTCTCAACCCTCAGCAGTGTCTCCCCCGACTTGGACTCTGACTTGGTCAATAAAAGAAATAAGATTCTTGGACTCTGACATGGTCAATAAAAGAAATGCAAACCCACGAATGCTAGTCTGGAACCTCCCTGCTTCTTCTAGAATATCCTTCATATTCCCTTGCCACGTTGGATTACATGGACGACTGAGATGGGGCACGGAAAGGGGCAACATGACAGAACCCCCCCCCCCCCCTTAAGGACCGTTCCCAAATAGATCCTGAAATGTCCTAATTTCTTCCCACGTTGCTTCATCTTCTCCTAACCCTAGCCACTTTACCAACAGTTCTGTTGTAGCCCGTCTTCCTTTCTAGTTAAGCTTGCAACGGATGATCAGTGTATGGATCCATCGATGTTCATGGGTGGAAGTTTCGATTAAAGCACGGATGTGGAACCCAGGCGTTTCTTGAGTAAAGAAACGTGAAAGACTGGGTGAATCTGGGACTCCGGTGGCAACTTTAGGCGATAGGCAATAGCCCTTACCTTCTTGTCTATTTGAAAGTGTAACGACCGTCTTTATGGTGAGACTTTTTATAAAATGATTTTAGAAAAGACGACGAGAATTACCGTTCGATTTAAAACTTTTTACTTTCATACTCAGGATGCAAGACTCTATGTTATAAAATAAAATGTGTTTTGAGAATAAAAGAGGTTTACAGCGGAAAATATAAATCTTTAAAATAAAAGGCCTCTCATACAATTAAACCCTCATGCCTAGACTTTCATGCTCTTCCCCTTAGGTCGTGTCCGTCCTGACGCGTATTGCTCATTTTGTTCCTGTGGGGGGAGGGGCATACATAAAAATTAAAATGAGTCGATAACTCGTAAGCATTACTTCATACAGTTAAAATATAATAATATAGGTTTTCATTCATTCATTCATCATTTCATACATACTATACATACATGCATTCATTTGAAAACATCACTAGGCGGGAGTTTTCTTGAAAATGGGCTTTTTTTTCGTAAAATGTATCTCCCGTCAGTGCCTTCATTTCTTAAAAAGAGTTCGATGCATTCATGCATTCATACATTCATACATTAATACATTCTTTCTTATTACTTTCATTGGCCAGTACACACTATTACGCCTCGTGTGTTGGGGCTAGTGGTCTTCCTTTAGACCCGAACACCACCCATGGCCACGGATTGGGAATCCATTTTCATGGGAGGCAGCACTGGGTGCACTACTAGTACTATTTACCCGGCATTGCAATCTACCCATTCATTGGTACCCTTTTCATTCATTCATGTGGCCGTTATGTATTTTCATACATTAAATGTTCAGTCCTTTCCTTTCAGTTTAGTCCTTTCATTCAGTCCAGTCCTTTCTTTTCAGTCCTTTTCATTTAGCAGTTCATTCATGGAGAAACGTCATTTAAAAGCACAGCCTTAAACATCGTCTTTCATGAGATCGTTTAAAACATCAGTTTATAGGGATGTTTGAAAACATCAGTTCATATGGACCATTTTAAAACAATTTACTCGCGTCATTTAAAGCATCAGTTAAAGCATCAGGCATAAGCCTCAACATTTCTTTTCTTAGAAAATACATACAATAGATACTGCTTACAGTCATCCATTCACATGCGTACAATTAATACTTTTAGATGCGTAAAAAGGGACTGCCAAGGTGGGTTGTACATACGTATACCTTTGAACACTTATACTTAGCATGTTTTTTGTAAAACATCTTTCATGTCGTTTCGAAAGGAAAAAGCATTTCGTTTTCATTTCATGTATTTTAGAAAACTCTAGAAGAGTATGAACGTAATACTTACCTAAACTCCACGCTACTTTCATATCATGCAGTCCATTCATGTGCATGTCAGATAGCAACCTACATGCATACACATAACCTTGACGTCATTCTCTATCTAGTACATAAACAACATAAACTAGAATAGAGCTACACTTCAATTGGAATACTCACCTTCTATCCCGAACTCTTACGTGCCCTTTACTATGCTAAACAATTCTGGATCCACTTACGGTCACTACATTTTCCAAACTCAACATTCTACATCGAGTGCTCATCCCTAAGGTGAACCCATGATTCACCTTAGGATTAAGATACTAAGATCTTCATCTTGTTCTTCTTGTTGACCACATTCTGACGCATGATTCCAGCTGATGGAATCATGCATCCCAATCCTAGACAATACATCCGTCACTGCCTACATGCACCTTAGTTCACACTAAATCCTCATTCTCATCCATACACGCCACACGGCTCTAAGCCAACTCTGAGGCTTAAGCACTATGCAACTATGTTTAGGACGAATTACCCATTACATACGGTGAAACCATCCGGCACATATGTCTCACCAGATTACACATGTACCTTACCCTTTATCACCTATGATCAACATATAACACGTTGATCGCCTGCTTGTATAAACAAGCACCATACTCCGATACCAACCTTCGCTTAACCCGGCTAGCATGACTCTTCAAGCTACCCGTCCATTTTGATAGTTCATCCTAACACTTAACACGACAACACTCCATTTACAACTACACCTTACGTCACATCATATAGCTTGAGACTACTCCCAAGCTACACCGTGACCTTGTCACGTCACCTGACATCCCGCTACGTCATTTCTATGCCAACTCCTAACTCATCACGAGTACGGTCCCTCACGTACTCCTGTCACATCGTGACATCTCGTCACATTCCTGCTACGTCATTTCTATACTAACTCCTCACCCATCATAAGCACGACTGTCAATAGTCACATCACTTCATGATATTCCCCAGTCATGCTCCCGCTGCACACTTTTACACTTGTTCTGCCACTTCACACATACTCCCAGCCATAAGTCCAACACAGTGACACTTGTCACCTTAGACTACAGGCCACATCATAGCTACTTCAGGACACTATTTTACAGTTCCCGACACTACTCATCACGCTCTACACCCATCAATCACACAACCACCCTTTTCTCTATGACACGCCACACGGTGTGTCGTTATGCCTCATGGAGTACACTCCACATATACTCCCTTCTCACATGCTATGCCACATCATCACTATGGCGTACCCGCCATATAGTGCATCACTCCATCACATGGAGTACACTCCACGTGTATTCCCTTCATACACACTAAGTCATATCACCATTATGGCATAGCCGCCACATGGTGCATCACTCCACCACATGGAGTACATTCTGTGTGTACTCCCTTCATACATACTACGCCACACAGAGTAAACTCTACGTGCACTCTTCCCATTCCACACAACGCCACGCCCCCATTACAACACATACTCCACAACCACACTACACAGCAAAGTCCACAACACTTCATAGGACACTTCCCAACTACGCCCAACACTTCACTACACAGAAACGCCCAACACTTCACCACACGGAATGCCCAACACATCACAGTACAACAACTCAACAATACTAACAGCACAGTGCACAACCTAATCGGCTAATTAACATCTAACATCATATATGAGGGATAGAGGGTTATACCATCAATGGCGTTGACTCGTGCGTTGCTCGTTGACCATCACGGTTAATGACATTGGAAGGGTCGTATGTGGAGGCTAATCCACGTACAATAGTTGTTTCGGCATTTGGATAGCTAAGTGTGCTCTTGGAAGGGCTCCTGGTGGCCTCATGGTGGCGGTGAGAGGCAGTACACAGCGTATCTAGCCGTGTACAGTGGTTGTCTTGGCCATTGGAGGTGGCTAGAGGTGTGGGTCTAAGCTTAGAGGGTCGGGTCGTGGTCCTGGAGTGGTGGTCTCGTGGTGGTACCGAGGTGGCACACGTCAGAGACACAGCCGCTCGTGGAGGGGTTAAGGTCGTGGGTCTCAACTTGGGAATCCGGAGGGAGGCTTGGTTGGCCATGACTGGCCATGAAGGAGTTGAAGGAGGTGTGGTGGAACTTGTGGTGGTGCTGGGTTGGTGCGACGATGGCCTACGGTGGCTGATCTAAGCCATGAAGTGGAGAGGAGCAGTGGGAGAGAGAGAGAGGGCTTGAGAGAGGTGGAGGGCTTGGCTGGCTTGGAGGAGCTCGGAGAGGAGTCATGGTGGCCAGGGGAGGTGCTTGGTGGGGCTTGGACTGGCACACAACGGCGCTAGGACCGTCGGTGGCCTTGAAGCCGTGCGAAACCCATTTATGGGTTTCGTATGTGTGTAAGACGAAGAGGGAGAGGGAGGTTGTCGTGGCTTGGGTTCCATGGAAAAGCTTCACCAGTGAGAGGGAGGTTGTTGGTGGCGGTGTGGTAGCCTGGGTGGCTGCGTATGGCAGTGGAAAAGGCTACGCACGGTTTCACCGTGCGTGGGTCTCTACCTGCATGTATGGGGGAGGACAGTTGTGAGGTGGAAGCTGGCTTCGGTGGTGGAAGCTCACCGGCATGAGAGGATGCCGATAGTGGTGGCGGTGAGGCACGGCGGCGCCAGGCTGGGCTGAGGAGAGAATCGGTGAGAGGGAGAGAAGCGTGCAGCATACGCTGGGGGAGAGCGAGGAGAGAGAGAGAGAGAGGGAAGGGAAAAGTGAGGGAGAAAGAGTGGGGGCTTGGGTATTTAATCCAGACCCTTCATATTGGGATCCACAAAACGATCTAACCATGGAGGATTAAAACATTGATTTGAAAATGCGTAAACATTAACTTAATTAAAAGCACTGAGAGGAATTAAGGTAGAATATTATTTAAACTAACTTTAGTTTATAAAATAATATTCATTCATCATTAATAAATGATGAAGTCTTATTTAATATCTTTAAATGGATAAAACCATTTAATTAATTAGAGTTTTTAACATAATTCAAATCTCATAATATTTTAAATAGTTGAAATCATTTTAATATATAATATTAATATATAATATTAAAATGATTTCCAAAAATTATAATATTTTTAGAGCTCTTCAAAATATTATAATTTTCTTATTTAAAATCAAGTTTAGTTCAATAACACTAGAAATACCCCAAATAAATATTTTCAGTATATTTAAAACACTAGGCGTACTTTAGAATTCACATAGTATCTAATAAAACACGCCATCGAGGTTCGACATGCATAACGAGGCTCGCAGTCGCTAGAGAGAATGGTAGATTGTTGCATAATTTATGCCCTCAAAATTTGCTTACGTCAGAAAGAATAAGCCTTACGTCAGAAGGAATGAGCGGGGTGTTACATTCTCCCCACCTTGAATAAATTTCGTCCTCAAAATTTGCTTAACGTTCTAGGGAGTTTGCTTAGCGTTATAGGAATTTGCATAGTGTTCTAAGAATATGCTTACCCTTACTATGGACCCGTTCATACTAGTTCCTCGTGTCGTCTTTACGCGTCTCTGCGCACGTTCAGCATCTCAGTCATGTCTTGTACAGAACTTTGTCCTCATGTCTAGTCACTCCTCCATCGACATGCTTAAAATTAGTCTGAAGTACTTGAGCCCATCCATCACGTAGCGCTCGTACCTTCCATAATAAGATTCTTGCCAGCAAGGCTTGAAGTTACCATCATATTTTCAGTTTCAATCCTAGCTTAGCTCATAGTCGTTCATACATTTCTTAACTATTGCAGTCTCTCTAACGTTTCTAATTAGTTCCTCAATTAGCAAGCAACAAGTTCTACATGTCCTAACGTCCATTCCTTATCCTCTAGCTATGTTCAGTCTCTGATACATCTTACATTCTATACACTTAGCATTACTACCTCTTTCTAGTTGCCAGTCTAACATGCATAAATTAGTCAAGTCATACTTTGAAAATATCATAACATTAGAATAAAATACTTTCTTGTACTTACTGCAGGATGAGACATGCCTTGGGAAGACGTGAGTCTAGGTTTTCCCTTCACTTGCAGTTCTCTTTTCAAAAGTTTTCTTTCATTGGAAAAAGTTTTCACTCTTTAGAAAAAGGTTTTCTCTCTTTTATTTTGAAAAGATGCTATAGAGTCTAGCATAACCTGGGCTTTGCTCTGATACCACTATGTAACGCCCGTCCTTTTAGTGTGACTTTTTATAAAATGATTTTAGAAAAGATGACGGAAATTACCATTCGATTTAAAATTTTTACTTTCATACCCAGGGTGGAAGACTCTACGTTATAAAATAAAATTTGTTTTGAGAATAAAAGAGGTTTACAACGGAAAACATAAATCTTTAAAATAAAAGACCTCACATACAATTAAACCCTCATGCCTAGACTTTCATGCTCTTCCCCTTGGGCCGTGTTCGTCCTAATGTGTACTGCTCATTCGGTTCCTATGGGGATGAGGGGCATACATAAAAATTAAAATGAGTCGATGACTTGGAAGCATTAGTTTATATAGTTAAAAGATAATAACATAGGTTTTCATTCATGCATTCATCATTTCATACATACTATACGTACATGCATACATGCATTCATTTGAGAACATCACTAGGCGGGATTTTTCTTGAAAATGGGCTTTCTTTTCAAAAAACGTATCTCCCGTCAGTGCCTTCATTTCTTAAAGAGTTTGATGCATTCATACATTCTTTCTTATCACTTTCATTGGCCAGCACACACTGTTACGCCCCGTGTATTGGGGTTAGTGGTCTTCCTTTAGACCCGGACTCCGCTCGTGGCCACGGGTTGGGAATCCCTTTTCATGGGGGCAACACTAGGTACACTACCAGTACTACTTACCTGGCATTGCAATCTGCACATTCATTGGTACCATTTTCATTCATTCATGCGACGATTACGTATTTTCATACATTAAACGTTTAGTCGTTTCCTTTCAATTCAGCCCTTTCATTCAGTCCAGTCCTTTCTTTTCAGTCCTATTCATTTAGCAGTTCATTCATGGAGAAACGTCATTTAAAAGCATGGGTTTAGACATTGTCTTTCATAGGATCGTTTAAAGCATCTGTTCATAGGGTGGTTTGAAAACATCAGTTCGTAGGGACCATTTTAAAACACTTTATTCTTATCATTTAAAGCATCAGGCATAAGCCTCGACATTTCTTTTTTTTAGAAAATACAAACAATAGATACTGTTTATAATCATTCATTCACATGCATACAATTAATATTTTTGGTGCGTAAAAAGGGGCTGCCAAGGAGGGTCGTACATACGTATACCTTTGAACACTTATACTTGGCATATTTTTTACAGCAAGCTGGGCTAGCGCATAATATTAGTTCTTTTTTCCGTTCCACAATTCTTGGACTTGCCTTATTAGGAATTTTTGGTTTCTGAACTTAGGGCGTGCCCATAGCGGCGCCCCAGCCCCCCTTGGTGTCTTCGACATCTATGGGGGACACTGGAGTTCTGGTTAAACCAACATATGGTACATCAATGGTGAGGCAGGATTCATCTTCCTTCAAGATGTTGATGCAATATCCGGTTGATATCAATGGGGAACCAGGCTTCGTTTTTACTGATCTAGAGATGTCGAAAGCAGTCGATGATTTTTGTTTTGCTCTGGTTTTGAAGTTTTCTCATATACGTCCTCCGATAGAGAAGATTCGACGTCATATAATTAAATCCTGGGGGTTATTGGAGAGTCCTAGGATTAGTTTCATGGATGCACATCATGTGCTTCTACAGTTGCAATCGGAACGAGATTTTGTGCATGCCTGGGCAAGGGAAGGCAGATTGATGGAAGGTTGTGTGTTTCGTTTATTCAAATGGACGAAGGAGTTTGACCTCCATATTGAACCTTCTCTTGCACCGCAGTGGATATTCTTGCCTGGGCTTCCCATGCATTTATATAGGCAAGATTGTTTATAGATTTTGGCCACACAATTTTGGTCATTATTTGGGCACAGACCATGCAACTTTGAACCAGACGAGAGCAAAGGGTGCGCACATCTGTGTTGAAGTGGATCTGAAGGAAGACCCGGTGCAAGGATTCCCGATAGTGGTATCTGCGAATAAGACACTCTGGCAAGCGGTGAAATACGAAAAACTAGGTTTCTATTGCATTAAATGTTGTCGGCAAGGACACACTGAAGTGGTATGCATAATAGTTGAGTACAGAAAGTCTTCGAGTAGCGAAAGGATCACGATTCCAAGACAGGATTGGAAGAAAGTGGCAAAAGAGGATGAGGGGCCTACGGATCTTTCGATTCCGAAGGAAGATCCTCAGAGCTCGATGGATGGGAATGACATTGATAAAGGCAAACAAGTGTCCAATGCTTTGACCATTATTGAATTAGAGGAAGGCGAGATTATGACTACTGATGTACAGCCTATGGAAACATTTCATTCAGAAAACATGATAGTAGAAGTTCCACCAGATAGTTTTGGCCTTAAAGGTCTTGGCACTATGGTATGTGAGGAAGTGGTGGTAGAGAAGGCACTGAAGACAGTGGAAACAGATATTTCAAAGGACCTGAGTGTAGTACAAGATGGAGGAGGGTCTCTAACGCCATCTCAGGATGAAATGCAAGTGGTGGAATGGGCTTCTTTGGAAGAGTCATCTGGGAAGAAGGGCACAATGTAGGGACATATGGCTTTGGTTTGAGAGTTGCTGGAATTAGAGTGTCAAGCTAATGTAACAAATGCTAGGTACACTTTTCGGATGAAGGCACAACCGAGAGCTTGTCTGTTGGAGAAACGGGTTGCAAGTCCCCACCATTAATGAAAGATAAGTGTTATGACTCAAATACTAATTTACAAGTCTCAACGAGAGTTAGCAGCAAAACACACACAGTACATCAATCCCAACGGGTGTTATCCTGTCCTACAAAACTTAACTTCTGATGGAAAATATGTTAGTGTGGAATGTGCGTGGGTTAGGCACGTAGAGGAAACGTTTGTGTCCGTTGGTGAGGAAGTTTAATGTGGCTATTGTCGCGATCTTGGAACCTTTTTCGGAAGTTAGTAAAATGGATCGTTTGGCCTATTTATTGGGGCTCTCGAATCATTGTAGCAATGATGAGATGGGTGGTAAATTATGGGTTTTTTGGAGTGAGTCGTATGAGTTTGAAGTTTTGTGTATGTCTAACCAAATGATTACCGGATGGGTCCGGAATGGTGTGAAAACTTTTCTAGTTACTTTTATCTATGCCAAAGGTAATCCGGTGGAGAGGAGAGGTTTATGGGATAGTTTAAAGGCAACTTGTATGGAGGGTCCTTGGTTGGCAGTGGAGGATTTTAATATCATTCGAGATGATCGGGAGTGAGTCGGTGGGAATCCAAGGCCATTAAATTCCATGGCTGAGTTCAATGAGTGTTTGGATTCCTGTGGGTTGCTAGACCTCATAGTGGATGGTAGGCGTATGTCATGGTGTAATGGTCATGATGGGCGCACTCGCAGCTAGGCTCGTTTGGATCGTGCCCTCATAAATTTGTCGTTTGGGATCTCTTATCCGTCGACGTTCTTTGAATATTTGACAAGGAAACACTCGGACCACTCGCCTATGCTTCTGCGTTTCAAATGGTCAGAGGTATTTTATGGTCCTCATCCTTTTTGTTTTCAGAACATGTGGTGTAACAATGCAGGTTTTAAGCCTTTTGTTGAGGCGATTTGGCGTGAACCAGTGTCAACTCTTGGGTTTCACAAACTGGGTGAAAAACTTAGGAAAATGAAGATTGCGTTGAGGACTTGGAATAGAGATATTTTTGGGCATGTGGATCAGACCATCAAAATGCTACAAGAACGACTAGAAATGCTCGAGAGTTAGTTGCAAAATAGTTATGATGAGGAGATAGAGAGTGACTATCTTATTACAAAAGCAGAATTGGACATGTGGGAGCTAAAAGAAGACCGTATGTCACAATTGGCCACGAAAAGATGGTTGAAGGAGGGTGATCAAAATACTAGTTTTTTCCATGCTAGTGTTAATCAAAAGAGAAAGAAGATTCTATCCCAGATTGTACTAGAAGATGGTAGTGTCTTGGAGACGCAGGAACTTATTCATGAGGGTGCGACCACATACTTCCAGAATTTCCTCTCGTTGCCAAACGTGGTGGCGCAAGGGAATTTATCTTTGTTGATTACTGCATATATTTCCCAGGAAGAAAATATGGAACTTGTTCGGGCTCCTTCTTGTAAGGAGGTGGCAGAAGCTTTAGCAACTATCCTGAAGGATAGTACACCTGGACCAAACGGCTTTGGCTCGGAATTTTACACTCATTGTTGGGAGTTTGTCAAAGAGGACATAGTCAACGCAGTGGGAGAATTCTTCATGGGTATTCCATTACCTCATTTCTATACTGCTTCTTATATATACCTAAGGTAAAGGAATCGAGAAGTTTTGATAAATTCAGACCAATAAGCCTTTGTTCAGTTGCTTATAAAGTTTTCTCAAAGATTTTGGTTAAACATTTGACTCATTTTCTTCCTCGCTTGATTTCAAGTGAACAATGGGCCTTTATCCCAGGTAGGAGCATTTTTTAAAATATCACTTTGGCACAGGAAATGGTGCACTCTTTGAACAAGAAAGTAACAGGTGGGAATGTTATGCTCAAGATTGATATGGCCAAGACTTATGACCGAATAGATTGGTCATTTTTAGAGTGTCCTCGACAGTTTTGGTTTTTCCTCTCTAGTTTGTAGTTTGGTGATGAATTGTGTGAGATCACCCTAGTTCTCCATAATGATGAATGGGACTTATAAGGGCGCTCGAGGCTTTAGGCAAGGGGATCCCCTCTCGCCATATTTATTCATTATAATGGAAGATGTCCTATCTCGACTTTTAAAAAAGGATTTTATTGATGGAAGGATACGTTGTTTCTCTCATCCTGTGGGTGTACCGTTGGTGTCGCACCTTCTTTATGCAGATGATTTATTGATTTTTGCTAATGGTGAGAGGCATTCTATGAGGCATTTGGTTGAAACATTGGGCAAATATGCTAGGTGGTCAGGTCAGCTTATTATTAAAGAGAAGTCACCTTTTTTCTTTTCAAAGAATATTACAACGTCAAGACGGTGGAGTTTGCTGAGGCTTACCAATTTTGTTGAGGGGAATTTCCCCGTAACATATCTAGGCGTTCCCCTTGTGTCTGGCCAGTTAACCTCAAGAGATCTAAAGCCTCTTGTTTGGAAGATAAAAAATAAAATGGCAGGTTGGAAGATGAGATTACTCTCTCAAGGTGTTCGGCTTGTATTACTCAGGTATGTACTCTCTTGCATGGCAACACATCTCTTGGCAGTTCTTCAGGTGACGATGGTGGTACTAAAAAAATTAAATTCGAACTTATCTATTTTTCTTTGGGGAGAATTTTATGGTAATCCTAAAAAGAAATGGTATGCCTGGGATCAGTTATGGATGAATGGATCGTGGGATGAAGATAAGCCAGTGGAACTCGTTGGCCTAGAATAAGCTGGTGAAATCACACGAAAAATAATTGTTGGGCGAGAAGGGTCGGATGTCATGATCTGGAAACCTGCAATAGACAGATGTTTCTCAACTAGTAGTGCATGGAACTTACTTCGGGTAAGGGGTGTCGAAAGACCAGAGTTGGACTGGGTTTGGCATCAATTGCTGCCAAAAAAAATTTCGGTGTGTATGTGGAAAGCAAGATTTGGAGCGTTGCCAGTCTATGTTCGAATTCAAAATCTAGCTATTCCCATGGTGTCACTTTGCGATTGTTGTGTGCTGGGACAGGTTGAAACAGTTGACCATGTTTTGAGATTGGGTAATATCGCAAGTCAAGTTTGGAACATAGCATCCATTGCTCTAGGAAACACTCGCATTGAGGGTCGTTCTTGGTGGGAAACGGTTCAAGGGTGGTTCGGATATGCCAGAAAGTCCAGCCATAGTGGAACACTACTTGGCCTGCTACCGTCCATCATCACTTGGAGACTATGGTTGAGGAGGTGTAAAGCAAGGATGGAGGGGGTGCAGGAGTCGGCAAGGGAGGTTTGGATTGCTATAAAGGTATGGCTTAGGAACTTATCTTCACTTTTGATTCAGAGTTGGGAGATTTCAGTTACTGACTAGAACTTTTTAAGGGCTCTCGAGGTGCCTTTTAGTAATACCCCGAAAAGGACGCCACGGTTAATTAGTTGGAAGAAACCAACAAATGGTTGGGTAAAACTGAATGTAGATAGTAGTTGCCATGGTAATCCGGGTAATTGTGGTCGAGGGGGTCTCATACGAGATTCATTTGGGAATTTTATGGCAGCTTTTTCTTCTCATTTTGGTCATGGAACCAATAATGAAGCTGAACTTCGAGCCTTAATTGTGGGAGTGGGTGTTTGTAAGGAGATGGGCTTTATGAATATAGAGTAGGAATGCGACTCTAGTTTGTAATACCCCACACCCCCAACGGTTTCTCCCTCCCGATTCCATCTTCTCCCAGTCACGTCTCCTCTCCGATACTTTATCTCCTCACTTACCCAACTCCTCATTTCTCTCAACAATCTCTCCCTACTTATCCCTCCGTGTCCAACTCCCTCACAGCAGTTATCCCTCCACTTTTCACTCGCCACTCCAGTTTTCATCCCCATCTCTCTCTCTCTCTCTCTCTCTCTCTCTGAAGCCAAGTAAAAACCACCATAGAAACACTGCATGCAATGACTAGCACTCTCACAGCGTCCCGCAACACCATTTCCAAGCACATTACCAACCATCACCAACATTGAGATGACCCACCGTGAGATAGCCACACTGCCAAACGTCCTCCACACTGCCGCCACTCTGCACCAAGAACTACCAAGCATCACCCAACCCATTAGCAAACCGTGAACCTCCGTCGTGGCCTCCACGAAGTTTGTTTCCCCACTACCATTGTCCCGTACAACATCGTTAGTTCACCACTGATAAAGGACCTTCCCCCCCTCACGTTTTTACTCCATGCCACAATCACCTAAAAGACACCTCTATCTTTCTACTGCAAAGTAGAGCAATTGGATATGACGGATAACTGTGTAGGTTCCGCTTGAGGCACTAGCAAATTTCGAGTACGAAATTTTCATGAGGGGAGGATGTAATATCCCACGCCCCCGACAGTTTCTCCCTTCCAATTCCATCTTTTCCCCGTCATCTCTCCTATCTGGTACTTTCTCTCCCCACTCACCTGTGTCCTCATTTCTCTGAACAAACTCTCCCTCCTTATCTCTCAATGTCCCACTCCCTCATAGCAGTTCTCCCTCCCTTTTTCACATGCCACTCCAGTTTTCGTCCCTATCTCTCTCCCTCTCTCTTGTGCGCTGAAGCCAAGCAAAAAACACAATAGAAACATTGCATGTAATGACTAACACTCTCATGACACACCGCACCACCACTGCCAAACCTCCTCCACACTGCTGCCACCCTGCACCAAGAACCACCAAGCATCGCCCAACCCATGAGCAAACCGTGAACCTCCGTCATGGCCTCCACAAAGTTTATTGCCCCACTACCATTGATAAAAAGGCATCCAGACCAACACCTCTCCTTCCCCGGACAAGGCGCTGCCCAGGACCTTCCCCTCTCACATTGTTACTCCATGCCACACTCACCTAAAAGACACCTCTGTTTTTCAACTACAAAGCAAAGCATTTGCCAACACCACAACCGAGAAGGCAACAAGCCAAAAGCCACTCTGTAAGGCCACATCCCACCTTGGCCAACCCCTAGCCACACATGGGCACATAGCTTGATCAATATTTATTTTTTTGATAAGTACATAAGATATTAGTAGATCAGTGATACTAATATATATTAGTATATAATTTATATTAATTATAATTTATATTTTATGACCTAATACTAATAGTCTAGTATTATATTAGTATTAGTAATATACTATCACTATAATACTATCAATAGTATAGTTATAATAAATTAAACTCACTATAACAATTAACAAATACTAATGTAACACGATTTTCCTCCACCATAAGTAAGGGATTTTTTAATAAAATTAGGAGGAGATCACTCTTGGACATGTGACCTCTTCTCTTCTTTAAAAAAAAAACAAAAATACTAATATAACAATTAACAAACTCACAAGATGATTGTAGTCATGTAATTAAAGACTTTCAAATAGAATTATTCAATTATAAAATTTAAATTTTACAAATCAAATATTATCTTTTGAATTTTAAATTATGTCATATAAATAATATGTAGTCTAGAGAATTTAGAAATATAACAACGAATGAGTAGTGCTACATGTACTTACACTTTTACTTATAATTTTACTTACAAGATTTTTTGTTAGTTTTCTTTTAAATTTCAAATTTTATAATTTTTTTTTGTTAATTTTATTTTCAATAACTGATACATGAAAAAGTAAATTTTTATAAATTATTCTTTAATACATTTAACATTTTTCAACAGCTAATATGTTTCTTTGTTAAAACTACTTTTGTATTCTTATTTACTAATAGGTTTCTAGATTACTAATAGGTCCTATGGTGAAAAAATAATAAATAAATAAATAAAAACTCTATCATTAGGATTAATCAGAGGTGTACGCAATCGGTCCCATCATGATCTCATAAATTATTTACGAAAAATGATAACGTCTCATTTACTTCTCAGGTCAAGATCACCTTATATAATTAAAAATGAAATAAGAAATAAAGATCAGTCATGTCACATCCCAAAAAAAAAAATATGAATTGAAAGGTGAAATTAACATGTTTGCAAGATTTTCACGAAGTATATCATCATTTCCAGATGAACAACTGCATTTTCATCCTGCACTTCTTAATATGAACAGGTTTCCAGCCTCTTGACCAGGTAATATAGAAACAAAAATATCGTTTTGTTCCTATCTTGGTTTGAGAATGTGATATCGATCCACAATTTCATTTTCATCCTTCATGCAGTTTTCAAACTGATCTGATAAACAGTTTCCACTTGACTGACTTTCAAGGCCTGAGTTTAAAGTTGTGTTTGGATGTTAAAATGAGTTGAATTGAATTGAGATTTGAGAGAATAAAATATTGTTTGAATATTATTTTTTAATATTATTATTATTTTAAAATTTAAAAAAATTAAATTATTTATTATATTTTATATTAAAATTTAAAAAAATTATAATGATAAATTGAAAAGAATTAAGTAACTAAACGAAGCCTAGGGAAATCTTTCACTAGGAGATCTAGATATTTCTCCCGATCTGACGTCTAAGGAAATCTTATGCTTTTCAAACTTGACATTTTCAATGATTAATGAACATCTCCTCATGATCAGCACTTGGCCTATATATTTTCTTGCCGTCAGTCTCACTCCAAGCAACGGTCAAGCTTGCTTTGAGTAGCAGAAGAGTTGTGAGTTTTTCGTACGCGATGAAAGCTGACAAGTCTAGCAGTAACTTTAAGGGAAAATGAGGTGATGTCCCTTGCGTGCATGCCGATATATGCCTTTGTTTCGGGTTCTTACAACAGAAAAGGGAAAGATTTGAAACCAATTGATAAATTAATAAAACTTCCCTTAATACACTGTAACACTAACGAAGGTGCATGATTCCCTTATGGTTGTGGAAGCTATCCATTCTAATTAATTAGGAGCTATTTTTTAGCTATAGCCCTTTGATAAAGAAGATTAATGGCTCGTTTAGACATTTGGAGTAATTCAAAATTCTGTGAATAGTATAAAAATGGTTTGATTTAAGATGCTTGAGTGAGTTTTGTGAAATGTGACAAATAAAAGTTAAATAAAAATATTATAAAATTAATATAATTTTTGTTTTAAAATTTATAAAAATTGTATTAATTTTTGTGCTTTATTTTAAAATTTATAAAAATTATATTAATGCTTTTTGTGTTTGGATAATGATTAGGTAATGAATATATTTTAAAATTTTAAAATTGAAAAATATTTTATATTTGAGTGATATTGTTTGGAAATAAAATTATAAAATTTTGTAAAGATTTTAATAACTTTATATTTCATCTTTGTGTCCCAAACGTCCCCTAAATCTTTGTTATCTTATTTCACTCACAAGTTCTTCATATTAGCACACAAGACAATGAAGCTGCACGCACACCTCTTGGCACGTCATGCTAGAGTACTAGGAGAAGACATTCTCTAAAGGTGGCTGCAATCTCCTACGTTTCTTTCATGTGTGCTTGTCGGAGCTGCTGCATGGACGGCCAATACTTAGCTTTATTCATGTTTTCTATGTAAATATTACGACTATTGACGATTCTGTATTTGCTATTAATTTTCTTATAATGTACAATGCAAAACTAGCTTTACTAGCTAGCAAGATCTTTTTCTTCGAAACTTACTAAGAGCACTGGTATCGGTCTTTATAAAATGGAGGAATCTTTAAAATTTGAATAATTTGTGGTTAAAAACACTTCATTGAATTCAGTATACAATCAAAATTCTAACTTTGAGTTATAGTGTATTTACTTTTATCTTTATATTTGATGACATACTATTCATGGTCTATTTTCATTATTTTATTACAAAAGCACTTCCTCCAACTTGCATATTAATGCAACGACGGTTTAAGTATTACTTAGGTTGAGGAAAAAATATAGTTGGAAAATAATAATTTAAGTATCAGATTAAATTATTAATTAACATATGGTTGGTATAATTATAAAATATGAAAAAATAAATTAAAAATATTATTATTAAAAATATTATTATATTATTATTTTGACTAATTAATGGTTAATTCAATGTGGGGTTATGACTAGTAGGTTTTGGATTTATGAAAAATATTTATTTTTTATTAAATTTTGGAGATGGCTTTGATGAAGCCAAGGCCAATGCTCTTAGTAGGAATAATTAGTAAGCATCGATATGCAGTTAGAGCATGTTTGGGTAATAAGATGATATGAGAATTATGTAAATATCAGTGATATAGTTTGTGAATGGTAATGAAATAGTTTGAATTAAAATTTTTTATTGAATTTTTGGAAATAAGAGAGAAAGTTGAATAAAAATATTATAAAATTAAAAATTATTTGAATATAATTTTTATTTTGAAAATTTTGAAAAAGTTGTATTTTTTTTTTTTTTTTGTATTATTTGGAAATTTATAATGATTGGGTAATGATTAGATAAAAAAGTTAAGATTTAAAATTAAAAAATATTTTAATTGTGTTTTAGTGATGTTTGGAGATGAAGTTTTGAAAAAATTTTGAGATGAGATGAGAACATCTCAGTTAATCTAACTTTCCAAACAATCCCTTATAAGAGATCAAATTTGGAAACTATTATATGGAGCAAATGGGAAGAGGAATACTAAATTATATATTGTACAATTTTATTATTAGGGATAAATACTAATCAAATTGTTTGTTATAATTTTCCTACCTATGAGTCAAATTAATTGATTGTTATAATAATAATAATAATAATAATAAAAGACTTGGATACAAATCCTTGCGTATCCATGATGGATTTGACAAATTATCTATCGACGGTGAATATACTCGATCCATAAGTAAGAGAATTGTGAGTTCTGTGTCAACTATTTTCTCCCATCATTCTGTATATTGTTTTCTCTAACACCGTGTGTATGCAGCATTTATAAGAGTGGGACCCTTGGTGATAAGCAGCGGCACTTATTGATATGCAGAGTTGAGGTCATGTGATTCTCACGTGAGCAACCTTTTGGCCTTCTGACTTGTGCTCTTCAGCCGCTGGATTAAGGACACGTGCGGTCATCTCTACAGTGTATATATATATGCCTCTTAGCCGTGTTAGGGTTACGGGATTATTGTGTGAGCTATTGTTTTCTGCCGTTTGCGAAGAGAACAGAGAGAGAGCTTTGTACATATGTGAGGGATTCTAGGGTTTTACTGAGGGAAGAAATAAGCTGTATTGAGGCTTGTATTTTGGCTCAGTATTGGCTTGATCTGTGTATATACTTTGGCTTTTGAAGATTGCTCAATAAAGAATAATCTCTGAGGCTGTTCCTGCCATGGATGTAGGCCATTAGGGCCGAACCACGTTATATCTGTTTGTATTTCTTATCCTTTTACTTTTCTTGTTATTTTTACTTGTTCTTGTTAATATTCGTGCTGTTGATCTACGATTCTTGAGATTTCTTGTTTGGGTCTTGTTTCGTGGTTACTGAGTACCTTCTCAAGTGGAAGGAACTCTGCTTGTGTTTATCACAATTGGTATCAAGAGCTTAGGTTCTATGGGGACCACGAAATTTGATGTTGAGAAATTTACAGGGTTTAATGACTTCGGGTTATGGAGAATAAAGATGAGAGCTCTGTTAGTCCAACAGGGCTTACAGGATGCTCTCACCTTTGATAAAAGGGGTTTTTTCCTCGAAAGAGGAAGGAAAGGGAGAAGTCCATAAGGACATTCTCCAAAAGGCCCACAGTGTTCTTATTTTGTCTTTAGGAGATAAAGTTTTGAGGGAAGTAGCAAGTGAGGAAACTGCTGCTGGTATTTGGCTTAAGCTAGAACATCTTTATATGACAAAATCTCTGGCTAACAGACTTTGTAAGAAAACTAGGTTATATACTCTCAAGATGACTCCTGGAACTCAAATAGGGGAACATCTAGATACCTTTAACAAAATTATATTAGACCTAGCTAATATAGACATTAAGGTGGAGGATGAGGATCAAGCAATCCTCTTGCTGAGTTCTTTGGACTCTTCATATCAGAATCTTAAGGAGACCATGATGTATGGTAGAGATACCCTGTCTCTAGATGAAGTGCAGTCTGTTCTTCATGCTAGGGAATTACAGAATCAAGAAGATAACAAAAGAGATCTTGGTGAGGGTTTGTCTGTTAGAGGAAGACCAGAAAAGAGAGGCAAGAAAAATAAATTAGATTTTAAGAAAGGAAGGTCTAAGTCAAAAGGAAAACAGTTAAAATGTTTTCTTTGTCATAAAGAAGGACATTTCAAGAGAGACTGTCCTGATAGGAAAACTCAGACAGGTAACAAAATTAAAGAGGATGGAGATGTAGCAGTGGTGTTAGATGGCTATGAAAGTGCTGAGGTACTGAATGTATCTGAGGTAGGGTCTAGAAAAGAGTGGATTTTAGATTCTGGTTGCTCTTTTCACATGTGTCCCAACAGGGACTGGTTTGAAACATTTTCTGAATTAGATGGTGGACATGTAATTCTAGGGAATAATAAATCCTGTAAAATCATGGGCATTGGGTGTATAAGACTTAAATTACATGATGGAATGGAGAGACTTTTGAGGGAGGTCAGATTTATACCTGACTTAAAGAGAAATTTGATTTCTCTTGGCACACTTGATAATTCAGGTTATTCCTTTAAGTCTGAAGCAGGGGTCCTTAAAGTTACTAAAGGTTCACTCACTATTATGAAAGGGGTAATTAAAAATGGCCTTTACACTCTAATTGGAAAAACCACTGTAGGGGAAGCATCCCCTGTGCAGAATGCCATTGAAAATAAAGTTGTGCTTTGGCACAGGAGGTTAGGGCATGTTAGTCAAAGAGGACTTTCAGAATTACACAAACAAGGTTTGTTAACTGATGATAGTCTGGAAAATTTACCTTTATGTGAAGACTGTGTTTTTGGAAAGGCTAAAAGAATCAGTTTTAAAAGGGCAACTCATATGACTACACAGCCCCTTGATTATGTACACTCTGACCTTTGGGGACCTTCTAGAGTAGCTTCTCATGGTGGAGGGAATTATTTCCTCTCCATCATTGATGACTACTCTAGGAAGGTATGGATTTACATTCTCAAGCACAAGAGTGACACTTTTAAAACCTTCAAGGACTGGAAATCCTTAGTTGAGAATCAGGTTGACAGGAAACTTAAAGTCTTAAGAACTGATAATGGCCTAGAGTTTCTGTCAACTGAGTTTAATGTTTTCTGTCAAAAAGAGGGGATTTTAAGGCACAAAACTGTGAGGGAAACTCCCCAACAGAATGGTCTTGCTGAAAGAATGAATAGGACTATTCTAGAGAGAGTGAGATGCATGTTATCTAATGCTGGGTTACCTAAAACTTTCTGGGCAGAAGCTGCTGCCACTACAGTACACTTAATTAATAAGTGTCCTTCCTCTGCCATAAATTTCAAAACACCTCAAGAAATGTGGACTGGTAAACCACCTAGCTATGATTATCTTAGAATTTTTGGTTGTACAGCTTATGCACACTCAAAAACAGATAAGTTAGACCCTAGGGCTCTCAAGTGTATCTTTGTGGGATATCCTGAGGGTGTGAAGGGGTATAAATTGTGGCTTGATGAACCTGGTAGACATAAGTGCATCATCAGCAGAGATGTGGTCTTTAATGAATCCGAAATGGCTAGGGTACCTAAGTCAGAGGTAGACCAAAGACCTAGTATCACTAGGGAAAATGTTCAATTTGAGGTGGAGAGGGCAAACACCCCAATAGATCCTAAGACTGGGCAAAACAGTAACTCTGAGGACTCAAACTCAGAGGAATTAGATAAACCAGGTTCTGATTCTTACAATTTAGTAAGAGATAGAAAGAAAAGGATTATAAAACCACCTCTTAGGTACGGTCAAGCTGAGCTTACAGCTTTTGCTTTGACTGTTGCAGATGAAGTTGTTTATCAAGAACCAAGAACCTATAAAGAGGCTATATCCAGCAAGGATGCCACTAAGTGGATACTTGCTATGCATGATGAAATGGAGTCTTTAAATAAAAACAAAACTTGGGAACTAGTTACCAAACCTAATGGGGTTAGACTAGTGGGATCCAAGTGGATCTTTAAAAGAAAGGAAGGCATACCAGGGGTAGAAGGTACTAGGTTCAAGGCAAGGCTAGTGGCTAAAGGCTTTACTCAAAGAGAGGGAATAGATTTTAATGAGATATTCTCTCCTGTGGTTAAGCATAGTTCCATTAGATTACTTTTGTCTCACATTGCATATCATGATTTGCACTTAGAACAGCTGGATGTAAAAACTGCTTTTTTACATGGAGAATTAGAAGAGGTTATTTACATGCAACCCCCTGAGGGGTTCATAAAAGACATTAACTCAAATCAAGTTTGTTTACTTAAAAAATCTTTATATGGTCTAAAACAATCTCCTAGACAGTGGTATAAAAGATTTGATAATTACATGCTTGAAAATGATTTTAAAAGGAGCTGTTATGACAGCTGTGTTTACTATAAAGATGTTAATGGAACATTACTATATCTTTTACTTTATGTAGATGATATGTTAGTGACTTGTAAAGACCCTGCTTTAATCAAACAGGCTAAGTGTATGTTGAAATCAGAATTTGACATGAAGGAACTAGGACCTGCTAGTAGAATTTTAGGAATGGATATTATTAGAGATAGGTCAAAGGGATGTTTGTACCTATCTCAGAAAAATTATCTCTTAAAAATTCTAAAAAGGTTTGATTTGGACCAAGTCAAACCTGCTAGTACACCTCTGGGTCAGCATTACAAGCTGTCCTCTTGCCAGGCACCAGAATCAGAATCTGAAATTAAATTCATGCAACAAATTCCCTATGCTAGCATGGTGGGAAGTGTGATGTATGCTATGGTATGCACAAGACCTGATCTTACTTATGCTATCAGTGTTGTCAGTAGGTTTATGGGTAATCCTGGTAAGGCTCACTGGCAAGCTATTAAATGGCTCTTAAGGTATATTTCTGGAACTATAAATTTGGGCCTGAAATATGGTTCAAATGTTAAAAGGGGTTGTGAGTTGGAGGGTTTTGTAGATGCTGATTATGCTGGTAATTTGGATACCAGGAAATCCTTAACAGGATATGTTTTTACTGCTTATGGAGGGGCTATTAGTTGGAAGTCAAACTTACAATCTGTTGTGGCCTTGTCTACTACCGAGGCTGAATATATAGCTTTGACAGAAGCTATAAAGGAAGCCATATGGCTAAATGGTATATCACGAGAATTAGGGATTTTCAATGGAAATATTACTGTACATTGTGATAACCAAAGTTCCATATACTTGGCCAAAAATCAAGTATATCATGAAAGGACTAAGCATATAGATATTAGGCTTCATTTTGTAAGGGATGTAATAGAGTCTAAGGAAGTTGGAGTAGAGAAAATTCCAACTGAGGAAAATCCCTCAGACATGATGACTAAGTCCCTTCCAGTAGCTAAGTTCAGACACTGTCTGAACCTTATTAACATGCAGGATGTTAAGGATCCCTAATAGAGGGACATTGCAGGAACAGCCGATATGAGAGTAGGATAGAAGTGATGGTTTTAATATTGTCAAGGTGGAGAATTGTGAGTTCTGTGTCAACTATTTTCTCCCATCATTCTGTATATTGTTTTCTCTAACACCGTGTGTATGCAGCATTTATAAGAGTGGGACCCTTGGTGATAAGCAGCGGCACTTATTGATATGCAGAGTTGAGGTCATGTGATTCTCACGTGAGCAACCTTTTGGCCTTCTGACTTGTGCTCTTCAGCCGCTGGATTAAGGACACGTGCGGTCATCTCTACAGTGTATATATATATGCCTCTTAGCCGTGTTAGGGTTACGGGATTATTGTGTGAGCTATTGTTTTCTGCCGTTTGCGAAGAGAACAGAGAGAGAGCTTTGTACATATGTGAGGGATTCTAGGGTTTTACTGAGGGAAGAAATAAGCTGTATTGAGGCTTGTATTTTGGCTCAGTATTGGCTTGATCTGTGTATATACTTTGGCTTTTGAAGATTGCTCAATAAAGAATAATCTCTGAGGCTGTTCCTGCCATGGATGTAGGCCATTAGGGCCGAACCACGTTATATCTGTTTGTATTTCTTATCCTTTTACTTTTCTTGTTATTTTTACTTGTTCTTGTTAATATTCGTGCTGTTGATCTACGATTCTTGAGATTTCTTGTTTGGGTCTTGTTTCGTGGTTACTGAGTACCTTCTCAAGTGGAAGGAACTCTGCTTGTGTTTATCACAAGAATTAACTACAACACAAAAGTATAGTACAATTGCCAAACTACACTTTGTTTGATTATGCCGATTGAGTTATACGTAGAATCCAACGATCGACAATCATATATCTCATTTGCGCGCCATTTATGACGTACAAGGTAGGGCAGGATCGTACCGTGTTGGAAAAACTGTGATTGGCTTTCCTCTTTCGAGAAATATCAGTCATGGACGAGTTTCAACCCTAAAATTCGACCTCACAGACCGGCACGCGTAATCCAATTGTAGTATCTCTGCTGAATTGAATGGCCGGATTGCACTCGATCGTGCATGTTTGTCTGATTTCCACAGTTGCAACTTGCAATATGGTCTGCATCTTGATTACCAAGTTTTCAATCTCTGACATGGCTCTTGCTTGAAAAATCCTCCTCCCCTCAATTAATTAACTCCTAATCAAAGTCTCTTTCATAGACTAGTATAACCTCATTTCTAGTTGATCGCCATACATGTTTTCAGTCTTCCAACAGCTAGGGATTAGAGGAGTACTTGACTCAGTTTTCCAACCTGCTGAATCTCACTGATCATCTAGAATTAACTTGTGGTAGAATCAAGATTTTCTTGATTTTTTATTTCAATTTTAGAGCATAGAATGTGAGAAAGATAGAAGTACGCGTACAATATTATATATCATTTAATAAATTTCAAAAAATTGTCATTGAAAATTGTGGCACCCTCGACCCCCACGCGTGATTTGGTGGAAGTCGTGACACTAAGATGATGACCACACGGATCATACACCCCATCGCCATGTGCAAGTGTGTGCAAACATGCACAAATGTGTACAACATAAATAATGCAGCAAAAAATTATAAGATAGTCGAAAACTAAATACCAGAAAGTTTAAAACGATACAACCTGAAACAAAGTCCTCCAAAAGGTTAATACAGTCATCCAACTGAAATAAAGGAATGGAAAAAAAAACAAAGTTCCAATAACAAGATAACGCAAAAAGCCCCCTGGCCATCACTCCTTGGGTGGGGTTGGTCTCTCCTGCTCATACCCCTCATCTGCATCAAAGTCTACAATTCTATGAAACGGAACCATAAGTAAAAATACCACAATGAGATTTCTCAATCTCAGTAAATAAATCAACAGAATAACAACCAAGAGATTCACCCATGAAATTATACAAGCAAACATGTTCAACAGTTATGAAAGCAATAACCTCCAAAATAATCATTTTTACCACCTCCCAAAAATCATTTAATTACAGCCACTCAGGCCAAGAACCTCTTTGTACCCAAACATCATTTATTACTGTGTACACCATGGTCTACCCTAGGGACTACTTGCAAACCATGACTCCCTTCGTCACATCACGAGTAATGACTGCGCAAGTGACTTCATTAAGAGTGATGTCCAACTCCACTCCCGGCGCTTAACGTATCCAAGCATCGTTTAGCCCCTGCCACCAGAAGGGCTCTGGAGTCATACCAAGAGCGTTTCCATCTTGATCGAGCCTACTGTCACCCAGAGACAGCCCATGAGACGTCACTCAATTTTACACACTCCTAAGTGACTAAAGGAGTTTGATCCACCGAGATAATATCATATCTCGACTTGGAGTCATGACATGCACACACCACACAATTACCAAAAAATCCAATTTTCAAATTATGCAGCACAACATATAATATGGAACAGCTTGAATAAATCATGGCAAATATCAATAACAGTAATATGTAGATGCTTGACAGACAGTTTATTGGATGGCATGGCATAACACACAACAACAAAGTAGCCACAATACCATAGTTTGACAAATCCCAACTACACACGTTTCTCAACCTCCATCAGACCCTCAACCCAAATTCTAACAACAACTATGTCAAAAATCAAGGCCCTTCAAGAGTCACGCTGGAGAGTTACTTATGATGTGGAAGGTAAATATTCTAGATGATCACCTGTGATGGTTTATGGTGTCTGCAATTGAACGAGTACACATGTCCCTACGTGGATGGACAAAGTTGGTTAGATTGAAACATAGACTAACGATTAAAAAATATCAAACAATGGTAGATAGCTTACTAAGGTGGCGCCAAGAGTGACGGAGTGGCGGTAGGGCAATGGCAAAGCAAGGTGGCAGAGGTGGAACTAGTAGAACAAAGGGTTATTGATGGGGTTTCTCTCGAAGTGGTTGCAGATCAAATCCTAATGGGGGCCTTTGACCTCAGGTTGGCATGAAATTGAGAGGGAAAAAGTCTGCCTGAGGGGGAAGGGGTCGGATGACCACTGCAAGGCTATTGGAATTGGGAGGCCCATGGTGGCGCATGGCGGCGTTTGGGCAAAATTGACCCTATGGGCTTCGGGAAGTAGATAAGAGGGTGGAGAAACACTAGAACATGGTTTTGAGAGGGGAGGAAGCCGATTGATGGGTGGTTTTAGGGATGAGGAGCACGGCCTATTTATAGGCCAAGGGGTGGTTGGCAGGGCAATGGAAGGACCACGAGTATTGCACGCGTGGCGCTTGATGGGTGGTGGGCAGCGATGGAAAGCCCTTTTCATGGTTGAAGCTTCACGGGTCATACACAGAGAGAGAGAGAGAGAGCTGCGAATTGGGTGGAGCAAAGGTGATGCAGGTGAAGGTGGTGGCTGCCCATAATCAATGTACAAGTGGCGTAGGCTTAGTAGTGGCTTGGGGAGTCGAGGGCTCACGGGTCTGCAGGCTAGAGGAGGAAAAACAAAAGAAAGAATAAAGAAAGAGGAGAGAAGAGAAACCATGCAGTGCCAAGGGAAGAAAGAAAACTAGGGTTTTTTCACAAAATAACCAAAATAGCGTCATTCTAGAGGGAAAAATTTTCACTTCCTCAGGCTACTAAACGGGGCCGTTTTCAAGGGAGGGGGGTTGGGCTCCTAGCTAGCCCATGGGCTGGGCCTAGTTCTCCTCTCTTTCAGGCCTAAAAATTAGCCCACAGCACCCACACAACCCAAAAAGCCACAACCAACCAATTAGGCTCATAAAAAATAATAAACCCTTAAAGAATGGAATAAAATAAAACATACTAAGTTTTTCGTAAAATTCGTAAATGTTTTAATTTTCTCCCAATTTAAACATTAGAGATTAGATTTACAAGCTTGTCCTTCTATATGGTTTTTGTTATTTAAATATATTATTTTCCTCCTAAGTGGGATGGTTTGGGATAAACATTTCCACCTTACATTCACATTGTAGCTATCCTAAAGTTGATGCATGTTAATTATTTACAAAATAAAGAGATGTTTAATAAGTAAATTGATGTAATATGTCATATTTATTTTTAAATATATAAATTCCCAAACATATAAATTTGAGAGGATGTGCAGTACAAGATGGGTGCTTTTTTAGTGTTGTTTTAGAAAAAACAAGTTTGCATGAACCTTGCGTGAGATTTAGTCAAGCGAGTTTTCCAAATGAGAAATTCTATTTTCAAATTGGTGTGAAAGTTTTACTATTTAGATAATATGGATGGTGTACTCTACACACTGACTTAAGAATATAATAACTCTTTGCAATTTCAATTTACACGACTCTTGCCAAATTGAATCTGCAATAATTTTAAATTTTCTTATCTCGGAATTATGATTTCAATTAGTTTGGTTCACAAGTAAAATATAATAAATAGTCTCCAATAATCTAATACCACATCATAGGATGATGAGAGGATAATAAGAAAATGGATAATGAATATATTTACTCATATAAGAGTGCCAAAGGACATGTTTGAGTAATAAGATGAAATGAGAATTCTATTAATAGTAATGAAATAGTTTGTGAATAGTAGTAAAATAGTTTGAGTTAAGATGTTTTATTGGGTTTTGGAAAATGGGAAAGAAAATGTTGAATAAAAATATTATAAAGCTAAAATATTGTTAAAATATAATTTTTGTTTTCAAATTTGAAAAAGTCGTATTGTTTTTTGTATTTTGGTTGGAAATTTGGAAAAGTTGTAATAATTAAATGAATTTGAAGATTTGAAATTGAAAGTGTTTGTATTTGAGTGATATTTATGAAGAAAATTATAAAAAGTTTTGAGATGAGATGATCTCATTTTCCAATTAAATCTTATCATTTAAGTGATGTAAATGTTCTACTCTTCTCAACGGCTTGACAATAAAATAATTCTTTTCGGATACCACCCTTGAGAAAGTGACTGAAAACATTTTTCTTTTAAGTAAGACAAATTTTGTAACGCCCGGTCCCGCACGAGTTTGAGAGTTACTTCCTATCACTTAAACTTATATTTCAACAATATAATAATAGACTTCAAATTTCCAATATCATATAAAAATTTCGATTCAATCTAATTTTCACAATATAACCAATTTTTCAAAATGTCAAATCATCATAACACAATAACAATTTCTTAATTAAAATCGACAATACTCATAAAAACTTTCTATGCTTAATTCATTATTGAACATTTTCAGATCATTTCACATGTTCAAAATAAATAGAATCAAATCATCTTCATTTATTAATAGCAAAAACTTTTAGATTTTCATATTCGCTCTTTTTGCATAGTTCAGAAATAAAATGCACAAAATTAGCTCATGTCTACACCAGTCATGAGAGAAAATATTTTTCTTATATAGAATTTATGCATCTGCAGAACAAACATCTGAGGTCGTTTTCAGATTTCTTTTAAAAAACAAACATGTAGATTTTCAAACTCAACCTTATTTCATTTCTTTTGTGCAAAATTAGTGTATGAATCCCGCTTACTTGGGCTTATTAGCTTTTCAGAAATTCTCCACAACAGTACTAAACAATTGCCAATCGTCACCTATAAAAATTCATGTAACTTAAATAAATTTCCAATGAACAGGTAATCTCATATTACACATAAAGTACCTATTTTAATTCCTCAAAAACCTAAAATTTCTCTTAATTCTAAAATAATATCACTTCCTAAATTCATCAATATCCACATAACTATTAAACTCAGAGTATTTGTAAAAATTGCATAATAACATTAATAATAAATACAATTATGCCATAAAATACATTTCTGGTTTAAAGACTCATTAAATCAAAACTAATTAAAGTAGGAGTGCAAATATTTCATTTAATAAAAATAGACTAATTAATTCCTATTTAAAGAGTTCAAAATAAAAAATCTTGCACTACTAAGTACTTCTAAAAATATATATAAATACTAATAATATATTTCAAATATTTATTTAACTTGTATTTAAAACAAAACTCATAGAAAGTGAGTTTAATGTAAGTCGATACGTCTACGTCCAAATAAAAAATATAACTTGCATGTAATATAAAACACATGATTTCAAACTCAATATACATGATCAACTCATTAAAATATAAATCCATTAACCTAAACATCTGAAATAATGTATCTAGATTCATCATACTAAGGGGCAAAATGGTAATAGTACATCTCATCTATTAGGTAACCAAGACACAAAAATATTTCCTTTTTAAGCAAACTATCACAAAAACATAGAACCAAGACGTGAGCGGCGGCAGCAGCAAACTACCACTACTATCACTCATGGTTGGGCCAAAAGTCGCAACTATTACCTATGGTAAGGTCGGAGGCCACTACTATAATTTGTGGTAGGGTCGTAACCAAAGCATAACAGAATCTTAGTTCTAAGATTTTTTAGATGCAGTATCATATCATAATAGAGTACTGAGCATATAATCAGATCAAATATTTCAAACCTCGTATTCACATTTTATGTAGTATAGAAACATGAGTATAAAAATTGTTGATTTCTACACCAGTCATGATAAAATTTCAAAATTCAAAATAGAGACTAGTGTAGAAAATAACTGAGAATGTTTTCATAACAGAATATGCAGGTTTTCTATAAAATCAACCTTAGTCAATTTTTGGCAAAATCTAACATAAGAACACCACTTACCAGATTTTCACAAAGTAAAACCTAAGAGTAGAACCCACAGGCTGTAGCAGATTCACAATCTAATCCAAAAAGTTATCACTAACATATTAATAACTTATACACATGCAAAACCAATCAACGAATGAAATTGTAAAACCCAAAACTAAAGCTCAAAGTGAGCCCATAAGCAAAATATATAATGTTCCAAGTACAACATCCACACACTTCCTCACCAAAAGATTAACCCAATCTCCTTAGATTCACTTAAACCCCATTCCAACACGCATCATGTTTACATTCATACTCCCGACATATCAAAATAGCAACTCATATCTTCTAGCATTAACCAAGCCGTGAAAATACTCAAACCCCAATTCAAACCAGCTCCGATATATACAACCCAAATCTAATAGGGCCAAACAAAACAGTCACGACAACTACATGTGATAGCATGAGTAGAGATTGAGTGTAGCTTACTCAACTTGAAATGGCAATCGATCAGACTCAAGGGTGTAGTGACTTTGCCTATTTTATATTCGGGATGCACTGTGTTATTGAAAACACATCAAAAACCAAATTCAAGAATAGTGAGGGAGACACACGGTGTAAGAAAAAAATCGGGCAGAGGATTAAGGGAAGAGAGTAAACAAGATAGAAAGACGGGCATACCGATAGTGGTGTCGCGACGCGAAGGATGTCATTGTTGTGATCGAGTCATTGTGGTTTGCGGTTTCATATTCAGAGAAGGACAATAGTCATTACAAGGGTGGATGGGTGACAATGTGCTCAGAGTATGAGGGCGGCATCACTCACAATGGAGAGAGAGATAGAGACCATCTTGATGACGTTCGACGACCTGCTGTGCATCGAGTGGGTCCTAATCGAAGACGCTAGCAGAGAGAATTAGAGAGAGACAAAGACAGAGACAGAGATAGATGATCGGTGTCAGAGTTCGTGGAGGAAAAAATTGGAGAGGATAAAACGGCTTGGGGGGTTAAGTTCCTGTTGTATAAAGTAGAGGGGTGTGAACGGCAAAGGCCTAAAATGGACAGCAATGGTTTGGCAACACAGATAGTGAGGGAGAGTCAAGACATAATTTTTTTTTTTTTTTTTTTTTTGGGGGGGGGGGGGGTTGGTGGACAGGGAAAGGGGAAGAAAAGAAAGAAAATTTGTGAGGTACCTAGGCCTCGGCTGAAATTTGGACTTCGGTCTTAACACGGGTTGTCTCTTTTATCTTGATTCTCACACCATCTTATGGGATAGTATTATATTATTGATTTTTCTTTATTATTATATTTCACTTGTAGTTCAATTATTTGATGTCACATGACCAATCAGATTTCGAGATATTTATAATAAAAAGTATGATGAACAGAATTTTTCAAATTTCAACCTAAATGAGCCCTTCGTTTTTTTAGTGGGTAAGTTGCTTTATTGTTATAGACTTCGAGTACCTATTCAATCAAAATAGCTTAATATATTATTATACTCATTACAAAAATCAAGTATTTTCCAACAATTTTTAGAATGTCGCAAAAAAATTCGTCGCAAATAGTCCTTATTTGCGGTGATTTCTAATTCACCACTAAATTTCAACGCCATTCATAAGATATTCTAAAATTGAATTCACTATTCATTTATTTGAGGGAGCAATACTATGTACAATCTCCAAATAGGGACTGCATTGCAAGTCTAGTTAATTTTATCTTTAAATTTTTTCAAAATTACAATAATATCCTTATCAAAATGGTATTTTTTTTATTTAATAAAGAGTTTGCACATGCAGTCCCTATTTGAGAACTGTAAATAGAATTTTTCTATTTGTGGATACATTTTTGGTCATAAAAAATTATTGTTATTGTAGAGTGATGCAAGGGTATGCAAATCTGTGAATGGATTGTGTACGGACTGGCGTATAATGCTGCGTCGTACTTAATTATGCTAGCATGGCATGCCATGCCATGTCAGGTTTGTTGGGTCAATAATCAATCATGTTAACTATTGACTTGTCCGTTGTGGCATGCAGCCCATGCACAATCCATACACACGCGTCTGGTGTTTCCCAATCAAGCTTCTTATATTCATGCTAGGGGTAGGCAGCGGGGCCCCACCCCCGCTTCCACCCTGCACCCGTGTGGCGGGGCGGACCACCCCGTCTGCCAGATGCGGGGGCGGGGGCGGGGGCGGGGCCACCTGCCCCGCATCTGGGGCTTTATCCGGGGGCGGGGGCGGGATGGGGTGACACCTGCCCCGCAAATATCCTGCCCCACCCCGCCCATTTATTTTATAATATATATATAAAAAAAACCTATGCATGAAACGACGTCTTTTCATGTGTAGGTTTTTTTTTTTTAACCCAGGCATGAAACGACGTCGTTTCATGCCTGGGTTAATAACGAAATCCCCCCCCTCCCCGATTCCCTCCCTCGCTCACTCTCAATGCTCTCTGTCTCTGCCTCCCAGTGACCCAGACCGCTGCAACTCGTCTCTTCCTCTCTCTGAGTTCCCGGCGCCGCCCCCAGCGACCAGCGTCCCCTTCAACATCACCGTCGCAAGACTCGCATCCGGTCTCTCTCTCTTCATCTTCGTCACCGAAGATTCGAAGGTAAGAAACCCTATCCCATTTTATTTTTTTTGTGATTTATATTTTTAATGGAGATTGGAGGAATGATGGGGTTTATCGGAGATGGAGGATGGGATTTTTGTGAATTGTGTGCTGTGGAACTTAGATTGTGCATGTGGTTTGGTTTGAACTTTGAATGAGTCTGTGACTCCGTGCATGTGAATTGTGTTTGTTTTCTCATTGCTGTAATTATTTCGGATTGGATTGGATTTGATTGTGTCTAAGACTCTAATTAATTCGGATTGGAACCCATAAATTAATTTAGGGCTCCAATCCGATACCCTAAATTAATTTAGGGGTTTCAATCTTTGATGTGACGTCGAGATGATGACAATACAGTCACGTATCCCAATAATAAGTGCCAAGTGTGTATACATGCAATAGTGTTCAACAAAAATAAAGCAGCGGATAATTTAAATACGTCAACTAAATACCAGAATTGTTTAATACAAGTTCACTTAAAACAAAACGTTTTAAAGAGTAATACAGTTATCCCATAAAAACATAAATATTCCAAAATACATAATTCAACAAGCGGGAGACAAATCTCAAACACGAGCGAGTGATCCCAAATCACTCCTCCGGCGGAGCCAAATCCTCAAGCTCAACATCAGTATCTTCAAAATCTGCGATACCATAAAATGGTACCGCAGATAAGTAATAATCTAAACAACCCATGAGATGAAAATGCATTAATGCAACCAACAATTATGCATGCATATGATGAAATATGCATTAGACCCAAAAACATTATTTTTCCTGAAAATGTTTATTTTCCAACGCATGCCAAAAATCTCATTTGACCCAAAACACGTCGTGAATAAGATCTGCCATTTTCCTAGAAAATGACCCAACATAATAATTTATAGGACACTATAGGCAGGAATCACAGGCGGGACTCTACCACCATTCCTGCTTACCCTCATCTCTACCGCATGCACCGTAGGCGGGAATCACAAGCAGGACTATACAATCATCTCTGCTTAGCACCATCTCTACCGCATACACCGTAGGCGGGAATCATAGGCGGGACTATGCCACCATCCCTGCTTACCACCATCACTACAATATCTTTTCCTTTCTCTCAAACCGATCAATCCAATCATTTCAAACATACTCAAAATTATCTCTTACATGAAAATCTAGTTTTTCAAATATACACATGAACATGTTGCAATTATGCGAAAATTCATTTTTCATTTACAAACATGAACATGCATGCAAATATGCAATGTACATGACAAGACACAAATATCCAACAACCAACAAATCCTCACATAACCCAATCACATAACAACTCCATCCTCCAATCCAACCAACCCCCTTACTCCTCGGACTCAGTCTGGTACAACCAACCAGTTCACATTAAAAATGAGTTACGGTAAAAATACATTTAAATTTCAAAAGTTATTTGAAAAAATATTTACAGCACTACAATATATTTTTTGAAGGATCACGAAGATGTTAGAAGTAGTAGCACATCAACGAAATAGTGTATTTTGGACAATAGTCGTGGGTCTCAAAATGCTAGATTTTGAACGGGAACAAACGAATACTTGAGATTACAAGAGACGAGCTTAGAGGTGTTGGTGAAACTAATGGTGGCGATAGATGGCCATGGGTGGCGGCGTGGACGGTGGTTGGAGTCCAAAAAGCTCAAATAAAAAATGGAGATGGATGGGCTTCACCGGTGGTGGATCGGAGCTAAGGAAGGATGGGTTGGGTAGCTGGGAGGCCGCCGGTGCTATGGTGAAAAGGTGGTGGCCTATGGCGACGGGATGACGGCGCTGGAACGAAAGAGGGTCACAGCTTGAAGCTGTGCGTGGGGGAGATTGGCGGCGAGGGAGGAGCTGAAAATGGATGGGTGCGGTCGCCGGCCAAAGGGGAAGAAAATGGGAGAGGCGGTGACGGCAGTGGACTGTGCACAGCGGCGCTGTGGGCTGAAGAGAAAACGGACGGAAAGAGGGGGGAGGAAACCTTCGCGTGCAGGAGGAAAAAAAATAGGGGAAAAAGAATAGAAGAAGAAAAAGAAAAAAAAGTGGGAAAAATGAAAAAGGGAAAAAGAAAATGTGAGAGAAAGAAATGAGGTTCAATCCTCACAATTTGGGTCACAAAAATGATCCAATAAAAAGAATTTCAAAACAGCGAGTTAAATAAAATAATTTAAACGTAGTGACTAAATAAAAATAAAATAATTAAATCCAACAATAAACTAATTTAAAATAAAAAGCAATTTAATTGCATAATAATAATTAATATTAAGAAAGCATATCAAAATAAATTTCACAACTTAAAAATCATAAAAATAAACCAACGAGAAATCCGATAAACTTAAAACTAGAGAACCAATATTTAAATTAGTTAAAATACTCCTTCAATTAAAATACACTAAAATAAGGAATATTACACTTGAGGCCTTCCTGTCCAACAAAGTCTAGACTGGACTACCACTTGCCTGCCTCATCATCTGGATTGTGTTGGCTCAGTCTGTCTCCTTTCTTCCCCATGAGCCTAGGATTAAGCTTAAGGCTCCCATTGGTCGTAAGACCATTCAGCTCAGCCATGCTCACATTTGCCCTCCTCCTTTGATCGTTGAGTATCCTTCGACACCCGCATCTCATCTGTCGAGCTCTCGGCCCTCTAGCTCCGCACCATCCACCTCGGCACCTCTTTGCACGGCACCAGATTCGACCAAGCCCAGTTTACAGATGGTTCTTGACTGCTTGGTCCATCTTGATGCTTGCCTAGACCATCTTGATAGTCGAGTTGATGGCCTCCAACAGTTCGTCACCCAATGCTTCAATGACATGGAGGAGCTCATCAATAATGAAGGTGGTGGCAACCTTTCAGATGATGGTGATCGAACCCCTTGGATTTTGTGACAAAAAGGAGGAGTAATAGATGTATTAGGGGGAGCACATATGTAGGTAGGGGAGCACATAGTGAGAAAGTTTTTTGTGAACACAATTTTTGAGCTGCTATTGTATTGTATTTTTCATTGAAACTCAATGTCTGATATTTTCTTAATAAAGATTTTTTTTGATAAAAATTGTGCATGTCATGTGTATACTTGAATTATTGCTTTAAATTGGATACCAGATATTGATTACACATGTGTGAATATTTCTTAGACTTTTATGTTGGTATGCTTACCTGGTTGTCAAGTGTGTAGAAATATCCCAACTTATTCGTGACTGTACCTATATCTGGAAATCTTGTATGGGGTGTGTCAGGATTAGATCCAAATGTATAGGTTTGAGGTTTTGTCAAAGAAATGCCAAAGGAGAAGATTGTTAATGTAAAAATGAGTGTGTTGGCATATTCTTGTGAAAATGTTTATAAAATTGTGTTGTAACAAGTGTTGAAGTGTGTCAAGGTGAAAAGGGGGCCAAGTGAGCTCAACACGACACGAGCAAAACACAAACAGGAAGTTTGCTCGACATTCGCTCGACTGGCGCTCGAACAAAACTCAAAACAGAGAGTTCACTCGACATGCGCTTGACACACCGCTCGATTGAACCTCATATAGAGAGTTAGCTCTACTTGCGCAACACTCAAGCGAAGGCCATCTAGAGAGTTCGCTCGACATGCGTCCAATATGGTGCTTGAGTGAAGGTCGTCCAGAGAGTTCACTCAAGCCTCACTTGACATGGCGCTCGAGCAGCTTCAGAAGTGCCACGTGTGCTCAACTCGCATTCGAAACTCCATTTGAGCCAATGTTCAAAAAACCTAATTTTCCCTAGGGTTTGAGGGCCTCACTTCTTGGGAGGTATAAATACAACATTTTGTTCTACCCTTTTGGTAGAGGTTAGTGTATTACCCGAGTCCTATTGTGTTGTTCCTTATGTCATTTTATTAATTCTTTAAGTTAAATATTTTGAGATAAAGATTTTTATTACTTTTTATTATTTTATTTTAAGAAGAGTATGCTTTATTTTTTTTAAAATATGATTTATTAAAATAAATCAAGGGTATTATTTTTAAGACTATGAAATATTTTCCCTTAAGCCCTTTAATTTTATTTATTTAGAAAATGACCTAATTAATCTCTACCATTGGATTGGTAGGTGAAAAAGGTACCTTGAGGTAGACAGATCTCCACCATCCATATTCCAAGCTTATGTGATAAGTTTTGACCAAGCAACTAAAGCTCTTGATCTCTTTTCACCCGTAGGCTTCTAAGGAAGGCCGTTAAGCTCTTTTAACTCATAAGCTTCCTAAGGAAGGTATTGACTTCTTGTTCTTTTCCTAGCACCCATTGGTTAAGGCAACACAAGGAGGAAACAAAGACTAAAATGTCATTTTCCTCCTCGAAGCTTACGTAGGAAGCAACCAAAAAGAAGAAAACAAAAACAAAAACTATCCTAAGGCATTCCATCATTGCACCGTCGATCAAAGCTACACAAAAAGGCAAGAATTAAAATCAATTCCCTTTAGTCCCTTAAACCGTCGACTACACTTAGGCCTCGTTTGTTTTCAGAGATGAGATGAGATTTTTTGAGATAGGTGTGAATAGTATTGAGATATGTTGAGTATAGATGAGATGAGATGAGATAAAATTGTGTTTGTTTATAAAGATGAGTTGAGATTAGTTTGATTTTTTTTTTAAGTATTTGTGGTTGTGGGACCCACAGCCCTTTTTTTCTGTTTTTTAACTTTTACCTTTGCTTTGTTGCTTTTCTTTTTTTTCCGTTTTCTTGCCATTGGGACCCACTAGTGGTAGGCTGTGTTGCATTTTATTTTTTGTTTTGTTTTTTTTTTCTTTTTCCTGCCACTGGGACCTGTTTACCACTGGGACCCGCTCTTTTCAAAAGTGATAAAATAAGTTATTTATTTGTAAGGAAATGGGACCCACTCATAAAAGCTATTTACTACCACTGGGACCCACTAGTACAGTTGATGAATAGTGATAAAATAATGAGAGATAAAATGAGATGAGATAAGAAATGGTTGTTTGTTTTCAAAAAGTTTCTAACCGTACAAAACTTAGAAAAATTTTCAAAGTTTTGTATTTCATCTCTTAAAGCAAATGAGGCCTTAGGAAAAAGAAAAAGAGAAAGTTTCTATATTCTTCTCCAAGCTAAAGTGTAATGCCCCATACCCAGAAGGGTCGGAGAATTACTACATGTCACCTACAAACCTGTCTCTCCAAGCACCTAAAACTCCAAAGACTTCATAAATAACACACAATCTCATATTTCCAAATAACCATAATACAAACTCCATAAATCATCATTACAAAATAGCATAAACCAAAGGGGCTCACAATTTTTCAAAAATCTCAACAAAATAAAATGATACATCTTTAAATCTCAATATGTCCAAACAACTCAAAGTACTTCAAATACTCAAGTTATACCCTTCTACTAACAATAGGACTCGACCTTCTATCCATATCTAGTCAAGCTCCAATTTCTAATCCAGACCCCCAGCTGGGAAATCAATGTCATCTGAAAATATATGAAGATAAGGGGGTGAGTTATCCACAACTCAGTAAGCAGAGAACATATACTAGTATGTTAACATGAGCCTTTTCAGAAAGTTCAGTATGCAGAAACAAAACCTTTTATTTTTATATACAGATCTCAGAAAAACGTGTTATCAGAAAATCAGAGCGACTTTTCAATCTTTTTATACTCAAAATCAACTATTCATATTTAAAGATCTGTTTGATATTCAAAAAAGCTTTGGCATAACATAACTAAATATCTTCATCTTATCATATCATATCGTATCATATCATATACCATGTTTAACCCCTGTGGTAGGGTTGTGCTATCCTCGGTGGCCAAACCAGGCAGTGTCATATGGCGAACTTCCCATTTTTCAATCTCGAAGCCCCGAGTGTGCACACAGGAAAGAACACGTAAAAAGACCACTTTGTTTCCAAAGTGGGTGCACTCATATCATATCATATCATGTTGGTGCCAACCATATCACGTGAACCAGTATCATCATATTAGAACCATATTCAAAATCAGATTCAGAACAGATAAGTATGCCAAAGTTTTATCATATCCATATCATATTAGAACACGAGCGAAACATATTCATATCAAACTCTTGTAAATTTCTATAAGATATTCATATTCCTCAACAATGTCGAACCAGATTAATCGTCACCTATAAGATAATCACGTAAATTTCTATAAATTTCCAATCAATCTTGTATTTGAATATTCAAGCCTAAACTTCTAAAATAATCTATTTTTAATTCCTCAAAATCTGAAATTCTCATTATTCCTAAAATACCAACATCACTTTCTAAACTCAGTAATATCCAACTTACTAACTCGAATTAAAACATTAAATTCTAACTTATTTACGATTGAGGTCTTACTGTAATTTATAAAACCAAATAACATAACTATATTGAAATCGTCATAAGTAGAAAATCATACTTTTGTTTAAATAAAAAATATTCTTTTAAAAGGATTCAAAATAAGATTCGCACTTACCGATCACACCGATCACTCCAAGAATTCATCAGTATTTCCATAAAAATATTCCGTGAAAAAACATACTCTACGACCCACGTAATAAACTCTTGATTTCAAACCCAAAGTACATAATATAAACTCTTTAAACTAAATACCTGAAACAAATAAATCTGGAGCCATACTTTAAGGGGTAAAAAGGTAAAAACTAAAACACCATCTTCATCCTACTGGGTTCACTGATATATATATATATATATATATATATATATATATATATATATATATATATACCATCTGTTTCCTATTTAAACCACTAACAACAACTAACAAAAACAAACACATAGAGGCTCAAATGGGAGTGGCGACAGAAGCTCGCCCACGAAGGACCGAGGCAGTGGCACCGTGGAAGTGCGACGGAAGCTGGGCTAAGGTGGTGGTGATGTCATCGACGGCGTCGCACGGAGAGAGAGAGAGAGAGAGAGAGAGAGAGAGAGAGATAGAGAGAGAGAGAGGTGAGAGAAGAGGTGGAGGGACTGAAGGAACCGAGAAACCAACAAAAATGGCGTGAGCTTACTGGGAAACCTAAGGCGGCGTGTGGAGGACCAGGGTGATGGGAAGTCCTCACTGACTATTTTCGTGGGGGCACAGCGTGGTGGAGTTCTCGATGGAGCGTGACTGCAATGGCTTGGACGCTGCTCTATTTTAGACAACTAAAACATAGTATTTTGGGGCTTGCAACAGAGGCTATAGGCATTGGGTGGCAACTCCACGTGGCTGGGCACGGTGGTGAGGTTTGGACTGAGTTTCACAGTGGAGAGTGATGACCGAACGGCTTGGGGTGGCTGAGGTGTGAAGAGAACAAAGGAAATGAAATTAGGGTTGAGAAAAACTTAATCTATATATAGGCTATAAATAGAAAACAGAACACCTAAAACAAAGGGAAGGGAAACGTGCATGAAGAAAAAGGAAAGATGGCGTGAACTCGTGTGATGGAATTAAGAGACGTTATCCACGTACATGGGATTGGCAATGAGCCGGGTTTTACATAAAGTCAACCCTCTCTTCTTCTCCTCTCTTTTGTTCTTCAAGAAACCAAACTCCTCTCATCTTCAACATGCCAAGCATCCATTTTTCCTTCTTCTCAAGAGAAAAATAGCAAGGTAAGAGTACCCTTAATCATTCTCTCTTGTGTATTTCGAATTTAGTCATGGTTGATCAAGTGAGTTTTCTTTTGATATTTTTTTGATGTTTCGGATTTGGAGTTTAAAACAGTGATATTGTATTGCTCTTCATCCACACAGCTATACCTAGGGGTGCAAATGGTCTAGTCCAGTCCGACAATGGACCATATATTTTTGTCCATTATTTTTCTTGACCGGATTGGACCGAACACCAAAAGGGACCGGACTGGTCGGTCCGGCCTAATTTTTTTTTTTAAATAATTAATAAAAAAATGATTTAAAATACTAAATTAAATTGAGTGACTTATTAATGTGGATTATGTAACAAACTCAATAAAAAAATATTTTATATGGCCAATGATAATAAATTAAATGAAAATTATATTATTAATTTATATAATTACTATATAATTAACTAATTGATATTATATATTAGTTAATTCATAGAATATTAACAAGTGTTAATAACATATTTAAAATTTTATTTTGTTAATATTGATAGGTTAGATGAATATATATATATATGATATTTTTAATTTATAGAATATTAACAAGTATTAATAGCATATTTAAAATTTTATATTGTTAATTGTACAATTATTATATAAAAAATATATATAAAGTATTTTTTTATTTTTATTTTTCATTTGGTCTGGTCTAGTCTGGAAAAATCCTAGACCATGGACCAAACCGAAACTTTTCAGTCCTCTAAAATGTGGACCGAGACCGACCGGTCTCAGTCTCGGTCTAGTCCAGTCCAAACCGAAACGGTCGGTCAGTTCGGTCCAACCGAACCGTTTATCACCCCTAGCTATACCTCTATTTGGTCTTCCACTTGTATTTTAAAAGGAGCTAAGAGCTCAATGTAAAAATCCTAATTTGACTTATTTATGTTTAATGTGATTTTGGAAGCTCACTAAGTTATTTTAGCTTATGTTTTTGTGTAGTTAAATTCCTATATTGCAAATAAATATGTATGCCCTGTTTTGGCCCAAACCGAACGGTATTATAGTTGTTTTGCTATGTGTTTTCCTATATTTCGAAAATACTATATTGTTATTAAACTTGGTTTAATCATAGGTGATGATTATAGTGATTTTAAATTATATATGATGGTATCATGTGCCTTGTGTTGAGATTTGGTTGGTAATCTATTTTTAGGATGCAAGAAGTTTGGTTTAAAGGTTTTGCTTGGTTCTATAATTTTATATTTTGCTTTTAAAAAGGTATTAAGTGAGTAAATCATAAGCTTAAGTGTTTAAAGGTTTTAAAGTTTCTTAATGGGTAACTTTGTCATACCTTATGCTACTTTAATTTTAAATGTGAAGTTTTATCTAAACTATTTAATATATTGCTTATGTGAATAAGTTATAGCTTAGTTAGTTAGATATAAGAGATTATTTGTGTATGATATATTATGATATCCAAAACTGTCCAAGTACCCCTAAGCCCATGTCACACCATGTCTTGATGTAAAAATAGCTCATTTATGTTGTCCCTCGTTTGGTTAAATTCTACCTAACCCGAGAGTCCAAAATATTGATAAGCTATCCTTTTATAATGAGGGACCACAAGTTGGTTTAAAGGGGCATGTTTCTTAAGCTTGTTTAGCCTACTTGAGATGCCTAAATCTATTTTAAAGCCATTGTTGAGAATTCCAAATTTTATCTCCTAATGTCCATAACCCAAAATGAGCTTGAACCAAAGAAACCTTGCTTGAAGCCTATGAATTCTTAACTGCTTTTCATGTAAGCCTTTAAAATAGCCTTTCCATGGACAGCTAGCATGTCTTAATATTTAAGTTATATCTCTTGTAAGTTGAGGTGGGGACAAGTCATTTGGCTTAATGCTAAGCATAGAAGGGACAATAGATTGAAATATATTGGCTTTCTCTTTTTAAGGGAGGGCTAAAGAATATTGTACGAGTATTAACACGCTTATGCTATTTATTGGAATATGAATATTGATGATGGAAGTATCGAGGGGCATATAGGTAAGTAGTTATGACCCCAAGTTCTCTTTATGAAAGAATGTCTCTCTCTCTTCAAATGTTCTTCTAAAGAAAGAGTAAATGTATATGGTATGTACAAACCCTTTCTTGATAGTCCTGTGAAGCACCCTATCGATTATAATTGTATGTATGTGTATAAGGTAATGCATGCTCGTAGGTACTAAGTCATGAAATTTTCATACATGCTCTCAATAAACTTATTGATTATTCTTATATGTAGTATAGCATGAAAACATATCTTATTCATAAAATTTCATATGCATTGAAGTAAGAAAGATGATGAAAATGTTTTGATTGCAAAGGAAAGGAAATGAATGTCTCATGCCTTATGCTTTAAGTGACGCGAAGAAAGTGTTTTAAAGTGTCCCTATGAACTCATGCTTTTAATGATGCAAAGAAAGTATTTTAAGATGTCCTTATGAACTCATGTTAAATTGTCCATATGAATTGACGCTTTATGGATGTCATGAAAAATTATGTTTAAGCTCATGCTTTTAAATGATGTTTCTTCATGAATGTACTGTTAAATGAAAAGATAATGTTTAAGTTCATGCTTTTAAATGACGTTTTCCATGAATGAACTGTTTAAATGAAAGGACTGACATGAATGAAAGAAAGAAATGACTGAATGAATGAATTTTTTAATGTATGAAGATACATAACGGCCATATGAATAAAGAGGGTACCAAATGAATGGGCAGATTGCAATGCCGGGTAAATAGTACTGGTAGTGCACCCAGTGCTGCCCCTGACTGAAAGGGATTCCCAACTTGTGGTCATGCACGGAATCCAAGTCTAAAGAAAGACCGCTAACCCCAACACATGAGACGTAATAGTGTGTACCGGCCAAAGAAAGTGAAACATGAAAGTATGGTTATTTCTTAAAATGTTTATGCATGGAAGCATAGTTATTTCTTAGAATGTTTATGCACGAAAGTATGGCTTTTTCCTTAAACTATTTATGCATGAAAGCATTGTCAAGAATTAGCAAATATTTATATATACATGTTTTCAAAAGAAAAAGAATATAGGCATAATATGTTCATTGCATGGTATACTACTTACTGAGTATTCGACTCACTTTTGTTTTAAATGTTTTAAACGTCCAAATAATGATGAAAAATGTTTGGGGGGCAAGACACTACTGCAAAGGGAGATGAAGACGGTTAGGACCTTCCCTAACTATAACAGTTATGTTTATGGTTGATGGGTTATGTTTTTATGAACGTATGATGAACTCTGAGAGTCTTTTACGGATGAATGTTCGAATAGAATGTCTATCAGGTGTTCCCTTTATTAAATTAGAAATTTAGAGTACACGTGTGTCATGTTCATGTCGATCGCATGTTATCAGAAGAAGAAAAAAAAAAAAAGGACAGGCATGTACGTCGCAATCCCGCCCTCTCCGGGGCGGGATTTTGATAGTTAGAGAACCAAAAGACTGAAGCCATCTTCCAAGAGCATTTGAGAGCTTCTCCCTACATTCAAAAATGCTTATCTTGTGAAATATACCTTCATCATATCACACTGAATATCAAACACATTTGAGTCCATTGGAGTGGACGTGTTCATTGGCCGAAAGGTTTTCGGAGCTGCTGTTGCTACAAAGATCGAGAGATTCTTGTGGAACACTATAGAAAGGTCGGAGTTTTGAAGCTACATATGTGTAGAGATCGAGTGGGTCACTCGTGGAGTTGCAAGCCAAGTTTAGCTACTGCAAAAGTTTTTTGTAATTGTTTTTAAATTGGTTCTAACGAATTAAAATTTCTATAGTAGATTTGTGGCGGTGACCTACACCTAGAGTGGTTTCAGATTTTGAAGACATTTTTTAAATGAGTTACCACTTCGTGAACAAATTTTTGTGTTGATGGTTTGTGTGATTTATGTTTTTTTTTAACCAAAACATTCGTTCATTCATAAAACCTCAATACAAATTGTTTTGATCAATCCAAAGAGAATGATCAACAAAAGTAGGAACATGCTCCCACCACACAAACATATTGTCAACATTCCAAGCATAACGAGCTAATCTATGTGCAACCTCATTTCCCATGCCATGCACATGTTGGATTTCAAACTCATGAAAAAGATGTAGTAGACTCTTTGCATCCTTAATAAGATTACCATCTGACGACAAGGAGTTTTGATCCTCTTTAAGCTCTTGAACCATCATTAGACAATCACTTTCAACAATAAGTTGGGAAAAACCCAAATGGGCACTCAGCTGTAAGCCTTGAAGTAAGGCTAGCAATTCAATAGTAGCCAGATTCTCAACCTCATTTTCTATCTTACTTGCAACCAACACTAGTTTTCCTCTGTCATTTTGAAGTTCCACACCCACATCGGCTTTTCTCAGATCAACATTCAAGTTAAAAAAGCCTCTTGGAAGAGGATTCCAGCCGCATATTCTTTTAGTTGTCTTTGATTTATGTCTTTGATTAATTGTTTACTTGTCAATATTTTTTATTGGGCCATAAAAATTTGAACTACACCTATTCATCCCCTCTTGGTGTTGTGTTGAGTAGAACTACTACTTTTTCACTATGTGATCATAATCCGATGAATCATGCATCACTTCACTATTACGTTGAATATTAAGCAGCCTTCTATATAATTAGGAAAACTACAATGCATCAAACAAAAATTACAGCCCACTAAATTAAAGAAAAGAAAACTCCATAGCAAGAGGGACCAACGACATTGTATGAAGTCAAAAGGACGTAAGCTTATTACATGAGATCAATATTAAGCTGACTACTGACTGCTGACATACCTCTTGCAATTAATACCATTCACCCATTAGTGCCATCTTTGATTACTAATTCTCAGTTTTCTCACTAGGACCTGGTTTAAGAAGGCTGTCTCTTGCAGATTGCAGTTTGTGTAGAGCACCTCTAATACTAATGCGGGCATCACGAGAGTCTGCAGTGCAAGATAGCCCAACCGCAAGGATTGTGATGAGGCATTCGTGTTGAGCATCAGGGCTTATGTATTTCTCATTGTGGTCAAGGCTGCTCATCTGAGCTAGCATCACAGGGTCGAGTACTTGTTTCACGTTGGATGGGAAACCTAACTGCACCCATCTGGTTAGGTTTTGGCCTCCACTGAAGCTCCCGTGTGTTGGGTTCTTCCCAGTGAAGAGCTCGAGCAGCATTACCCCAAAGCTGTACACATCTCCAGAAGTTGATATTTTTTCTCCCAAACCATACTCTACACATTGTAATCAGATTCATCATGTTCACAACATTTAGAAAAAACTAGCTGAATAATTAAGTAATGATATCAGAAATGGTCTCTCAGAGAAAACATGTTCATAACTTACAAGAAGAAAACAACATAGCTGAAATTAATTATCAACTACATGAGATCGAAGAGAGATATTGTTATAGTACTAACCTGGAGGTATGTAACCTATGGATCCCTTTAGAGCATTTGTGGAGCTAATATGAGATTGATTGCCTGTTCTTTCAATTAGCAACCTGGCAAGACCAAAATCTCCTACCTTTGCAGTCATGTCTTCACTCAAAAGGATGTTGCTGGGCTTCAAATCACAATGCACCACTGGAACTTCACAGTCATGGTGCAAGTAATCTAATCCACAAGCAACGTCAATGACCACGTTCAATCTCTCCAGAACATTCAGCGCATGCCCATTTACATGCTTCTTCTTGCCTTCTAGCCAATCTTCTAAGCTGCCATTACTCATAAATTCGTAAACCAGAGCCAGAAAATCCATGTTCTTGAAGTCTATGCTAGAGCATGATGTGATGAGTCGAACAAGATTCCGATGCCTAACGTTCCTCAAAGCCTCGCATTCTGCCAAAAAGCTCTTCCAAGAGCTCTTCTTATCAGTGTGATCAAGGATTTTAACTGCGATAGCGATTCCTTGCCAAAGATAGCCTTTATAAACTGACCCAAAGCTCCCTTTGCCAATAAAATTTTCTTGGTTGAAATTTCCAGTCGCTTGACGGATTTCATTGTAGGACACCATTTGATGCTGTCCTTTGAACGTTTCAGAAGTTTCTGCCATCTTTCGTTTGCTTCTCTTTATGTACAACAGTGAGCCAAATATAACGCACAGGACCAATGTAACAAGGATACTTGTTATAACAAGAACTTTGGCTACTGTTCTTCCTCGACGCCCTTGACTATTGACACATGCAAAATTTAGGCAAAGCTTTGGGTTGCCTTCCAAATGGACTTGAGAGAGATTTCTGAAAACTCCGCTTCTGGGAACAATCCCTTCCAAATTATTGAAAGACAGGTTCAAGGACTTAAGGGCCTGAAGGTTTTGGAGTTCAACAGGAATAGATCCAGAGAGTTGGTTGGAGGAAAGATCTAGAGTGTCCAGACCTTTCACTTCTGCAATAGTATTCGGAATTGGACCTGAAAGCGTGTTTCTGGCCATGAACAATTTCTCCAAGCTCTTACAGTTTTCGATCGAGCTGGGGATACTACCAGACAAAAGGTTGTGGGAGAGATCAATGGTAACAGCACCTTTTAGGAGACCAATTTCTTGAGGTATAGGTCCAGTTAGAAAGTTCTTAGATAGATTCAAAACAGTGCTCAAGCTAGGAAGACTCAAAACTTCTTTAGGTATGCTCCCATTAAACCTGTTGCTGGATAGGTCAATGGAAAGAAGATTCTTGAAGTTTCCAAAAGTAGTGGGTATTTTACCCAAAAAGCTATTTTCTGATAAATCAAGAAGGTTTAACCCTTGGAGATTTCCAAGAGAATTCGGAATACTGCCAAAGATCTTATTTTTTGCCAAACTCAACTCCTGTAGTTCATCCAACAGGCCTATTTCAGGTGGGATTTCACCTGAAATCGAATTGTCAGTAAAATTTAGCAAACGCAGGCCGCTAAGACGTCCGATGGATGTGGGAATGTTACCCGAAATACGATTTCCTCCCATGTACAGATTCGTGAGAACCTTAGAAAGATTGCCTATTGATTCTGGGATCACACCCTCCAAATGGTTGCCATCAATGGCAAGGAAGTATAGGAGAGTACTATTTGTAAAAGAAGTAAGGAATCTAAGGCCATCTTCACCCGACCGAATCCTATTAAAACCAATGTTATACATTCGAAGAACTGGGAGATTTTCCAGGCCTGGCGGAACTGTTCCTTCTAGAAGGTTGTGGGCCATGCGGATGATTCTTATATTTGTGAGATTGTGCAAAGACCATGGAATTTTTCCGGTGAATTTATTAATGCAGAAATTGAAAACTAGAAGATTTGGGAGTTTAATCCCAATATCTCCCGGAATATCCCCCCATAGGTGGTTTGAAGCTAAAGCCAAGGAAACTAGGGAGGATATGTTGTATAATGATGGAGGAATGATGCCGGACAAATTGTTAATGGTGAGATCAAGTTCCTTCAAATTTGGGAGGCGGCCCAAGTCGCCAGGAATCATGCCACTTAGAGTGTTGGTACCGAAATTTATATTGGTGAGTGAGGAAAGGTTACCTATGGCTGGCGGAATTGCACCATAAAGCTGGTTTCTTCCCAACTTCAAGACTTCGAGCTTTGTCAAGTAGGTAAGCTCTTCAAGAACTCTCCCTGTGATATTGTTTGCCGTCAAGTCCAGGATTTGGAGCTCAGTTAATTGGCTTATATTTGAGGGTAGCCCACCTTGTATTCCATTAGAGCTCATGTTCAGAACTCTCAAACGAAAAAGATGACCAATTTCAGTGGGAAGCTTTCCAGTGAATTGGTTATTTTGGAGTTGAAGGGAACGGAGGAAGGAGAGATTGCCAATACGAGGACTGATGGATCCTTTAAGTCCATAACCTGAAAGATCAAGGCTGATCACTCTCAGGCTAGACTTGTTGCAGACCACCCCAGTCCAATTGCAGGGCGATGTGTTTGGGTCCCAAGAAGATAGAGCATTGCGAGGCACCAGATTAATTTTAGACTTGAATGAGATCAAGGCTTCCTTGTCTGTAGATAGACTTAAAGTGGCTGATTCAACTCCAAGAAATATGCATTTGAAACATATCAGGACAAACAATATGGTAGCCTGAAGCATTAGACGGGAAGAGAAACCCATGAATCTTGGCTATGAGTTTCGAATTGGATGGAAGGGGCAACTGAAGAAGTTGTAATATTGTAGGAACTCTCATCATGTGTATTTATAATATTTTGAGGCAACTTCATGTGTTAAGCTCTTTGACTTGGTAAACAAAGAATTGCTACAGGAAAAACTGGGGACAGAAGCAAGTCCACAGAAATTTATCAGTCAACAATTGCTTCTCGCAAGGAGGCTCTTGTCAATTTGAGATCTGCTTCAAATTGTTATTTGGGTTAGTTTCCTAATTCAGTTTCATACGTCTTTTTCTCACCTACCAAATGAAATTGGAGACAAAGTGGCCGGCGCTTTATATCAAGCCCAGAGTGGCGTTGTGGCTTCTAATTACAGCCAGAGAAATGAGTTATTCTGGTGTAGTTCGATACATAACAACCAAAAATCTCTATTTCTAATCACAATATTCATCATCTCAATGTATGTCATGATCTTAGAATTCACTGGAGCTGTTTTGCAGCCAGAAATTAGACAGTAATTATTACAGTACTTTCAAAGCTGTCTGATCCCTTGTTTGCTTTATTATACCATTAATTAGTGAGTAATGCATTTATTCTCTTTTTATTTTGTGATGTGTTATTAAATAATTAAATATTATTTATTATGTTTCACTCTTAAAAATATCAAATCAATAAATGTTGAGAGGATGAAGATAAAATAGATGGTAAATATATTTTTCCAAATTTTAAATGAATATGCTATTTCAAAGATCTTTACATCACACTTTATCTACATAATATAATTTAATAATTTGTAAGATTCAAATTTTAAAGTTTATATATATTCTAAACCAAACCACACCACAATTAGGCAGATGATTGTAATCATGTAATTAAAGAATTTCAAATAGAATTATTCAATTATAAAATTTGAATTTTACAAATCAAATATTATCTTCTAAATTTCAAATTATGTCATATAAATAATATGTAGTCCATGTAAAGATTTTAGAATAACAGATAATAAGTAGTGTTACATGTACTTATATTTTTACTTATAATTTTACTTCCAAGACTTTTTGTTAGTTTTCTTTTGAATTTCAAATTTCAAGATTTTCAGTATATTAATAACTGACACGTGGAGAAATAAACTTTTTGTATGTTTTTCTTAAATACATTTAGCATTTTTCAATGGCTAATATGTTTGTTTGTTAAAACTATTTTTGTATACTTATTTACTAATAGGTTTCTAGATTACTAATAGGTCCTATGGTAAAAAATATAAATAAATTAAATTAAAATTAAAATTAAAACTCACTACAAGAGATTTGACTTTTAGGGACGAAACTTGTTAGGGATGAATTAAATTCGTCCCTAAAAGTCATTTTTGGAGACGAAATATTTCTCTCCAAAAATTCTTGAGCTACTAAATTCATTCGAACGGATAAATATCCATTCGAACAAGATATTTTGTGACGAATAAAATTATCTCAAAAAAATAAAACCGTTCGAACGGAACAAAACATATTCAAACATGAAATTAATGTATATTCGAACAGTAAATAATATGTTTGAATAATAATATTGGTGGGAAATTAATTTATTTATCCCGGAGAAAGTTAATAACCATTCGAACTTAAATTTCTTTGTTCAAACGGACATTTTTTCGATTAATTTGTTTATTAGTTTGGATTTGTGCATATAATTTTTTCATTAAAGTAATAAATATTTTTTCCATTTATTTGTTATCATTTTCAAAATATAAAAATGTGTATATATTATATATTATGATTTGTGGTGAGTTAAAATATTTATAAATTCATAAATTAATTTTATCTAATTAATTTCAAAACTTTATAGTGATTTCTTTTATGGCAAATTTATATAAATATAACTTTAAAGATAGTATCATTTTTTATATTATCATGAACGGCATATAAAATGAAAAAAATAAACAAGGTAGCAAACACGTAAAATAAAAATCATACATTAATTACATCATAAATATAAAATGTTCAATACAACATAAAAAAATAAAATAATAACTAAAACGATCAATATTTGCTACGTAGATCAACATTCTCTTGATTTTAATGTGTCCTTCCAGATCCCTAAACTTCTTCATGATGGGCTCATTAACGAACTCTACAAACAGAGCTCGTACCTTATCCAAAATAGCCCCAGGAGGCTGTCTCTCAACAGCGACAGTACTACTAGAAGCTAGATCTGTGGGAGGATCACTAGGCTATTCTAGAGCAGTCTTCCGCAAGTGCCCCTTGCTCTTGTTGAATGTGATCTTCTGACGACCTCCCCTCAGTCATAGACTCTGTAACCCTCGATTGGAGTAGGAGGTTAGATATTAGTAGTGCAAATGGTAGACTACCTCTATTGGAAAAGCGTGACTCCGATCGAATGCAGAGGAAGAGATACAATGCCAGATCAATGGGGTCCCCCCGTGCTATCCGCAGCAAAAATCTGGCTCAATCGATCCTAAAATCAGTCTTATATTTTTTCGGATCGATGTTATAGTCAACAATCAAATTAAGCATTCTGAAAAATGATATACAATTGGCCTGTTGGATCACCTTGCTCCCATCATATAGAGGAGCCAAAGGGTCTTAAACTAGCTGACGCACCTGATCGATCATCAGGTAGATCCTCATCCTCACTACCATCTGAACTAGCATCTGACTCTACATCCAGGCCTAGCATGGAGGATGCGACCTGTGTGTCAGAATCAGAAGGTGCAGCCACTGGTCCCCGTGTAGCCTCTGCAGGATATGAGTTGCCCACACCGGGATGTCAACAAACTTAGCAATAATGCGGAGAGAGAAATTAATACTCACTCCCCGGACCGATAAGGTGTAGAACAGAACATCAGCGCTAGCGCTATCCTCTCCCATGGTACAGTAAAACTCACCGACCATATCTGGATATGCAGTCCCCCACTGCTGACAGATTGGTATCCATCTCCACTCAGTGAAGCTGGATTGTATACTCCTTCCCAACCATGAAAGATCAAAGAAGTAAGACAAAATGATCTCACACTCGATAAGTATAGGTCTCGTCTCCTGAGCATGAGCTGCTCCAGTACTTTGGCTGGGCTGATCTCTCGCATGTTTTATTCCACTGGATGTCATTAGTATATTGTTTAACCAGAAAGAAAGTAAGAATATAATTATCCATAATATTTAAATTATATTATTGAAAAACTATACTATATTGAACTGAATTGAGATAATTAATTCAAACGGAACATATTATGTTCGAACTAGTAAAATCTATTCGAATGAACTATTTTATTCATTCGAACAGGCAATCTTTGTTCATTCGAACGAATTTTTTTTGTTCGAAACGAAATAATGTTGTTTGGCAACTGAGCGTTTGAACGGACTAGAGTTAGTTCGAACATGAACAAGCCAAACAACCATGGCTGAGTCAACTCACCCCCGACTTAAAAATTAAATCTAGATGTCATCCTTTGTTTTAATCGGTAGAAATGATTAAAGAGTGTAACCCAATAATTTATACCGATTATTTTGATTTTATTTCTACGAAAGACACCAAAATGGGGGATTGAGAATTCTAAATCCATACCCCCCCCCCTAAACACAACCTATTCGAACATAAAACCAAACAATAGATGTGGAGACTTGATCCATACTTCTTAGAAGTTCAAATGTGGGATTGCTAGGACGGTTGAGTGGCAGTTTTCGCGGTAGAGATAAAAGGTGAAATCGTTGCTCTCGATGGCTACTGGTTCAAACTGGAGATTTTTGTTTCATTGTTTTTGAACTGGGTCTATAATGACGTGGCGTCTCGTTCAAACTAGATAAATATCCGTTTGAAAGGTTATTATACTAATATATTTCTAATTACATTACTAATAGTAATATATAATAATACTAATATTACAAATGGCTATAGTGGATACTCCAAGAACGCTCCAAGAATTTGAGAAGTTGCCGAGAGATAGCTTCGGGCCTCCCGAAGGGGCCCATGGCGGCCAAGGATTCTAGTCGACGTTCCTTTGCTGATCTGATATCTGTGGTTCCGCAACCACTTCCAGAATTATTGGTGCCTCATCGTGGGCCAAAGTACGTGGATGGAGAAATGTGTTTTCAGTTCACCAAGGAGGAAGTCGCTCGATCTGCGGAACCTTTTAGGTTCTCTATAGACAGAGACCTTCGTTGGATGTGATTCGATCGTTTATACATCTCCGCTGGGGATTATCTTGCATGCCGATGGTTACAGCTATGTGGAGATCAAGAAATGTTTTCATTCGTATGACAAATGAGCAAGATTTCGTCAAAGCAATTTCTCGTGAATCTTGTGAAGTAAATGGGATTCAGTATCGCGTTTTTCACTGGAATCCAGAGTTTAATGAAGATGAGGAGCCGTCTTTGGTCCCAGTTTGGATTGTGTTGCCGGGGCTTCCTCCAAATTTCTATCATGAATCTTTTCTAAAGATTTTTACTGCTCCGATTGGTAAGTTTATTAGAAGAGATAATACAACCAAATGTGCAACTCACACGGATGGAGCTCGTTTATGTTTGGAGATGGATGCATCAAAAGAGCCAATTTCTTATTTTTGGATTGGGATGCCTGGATCGGGACGCAAGCAAGAAATCATTTATGAGACGCTTCCAGCGTTTTGTACTCATTGTAAAATTCAAGGGCACAATGATCGTACCTGTAAATTGCATAATCGGAGAGATGGAGAAAAGATTTGGATAAGAAAGAATGTAAAAGATTTTGAAGAAAAAAAAATAGAGATACAAGCGGAAAATAATGTTGAGTTGGATAAAGGCAAGGGAGTGATGATGATGGACGCAGGAATGGCTCAAGGAGATACGGAAAAAATAGTTTTGTCGCAGGATTAAACTCGGGATTATGGTGCTCAAGAAATGGGTGAAAAGGAGGGGGAACCTCAGGATAAGTTGGAGGGTCAAGAAATGGATGTTAGGTTGATTGAAGAAAATGAATTAACTGGTAAGGATTATCATGTAGAGGAGATAGAAGATGAAGAAACAGAGGGATTAAAAATGAATGAATTGGTTAATCTGGCAGGGGAGGGGTCGATGGAAGAGAGGTTTACTGGGGTTGTTAATACAGAAAATTTGGATAGTAATTTGATCTTTGAAAAGGAATTAGAGCCGATAGTTTCTGATTCGGAACTAGGAAAAATACCTGAGGAGAATAATGAATGCATGGAGGATACAGTTTCTGAACCAGATACGGAGCTACACGTGGAACATTTCTCGAAACAAAAAGACTATGCTTCGGAAAATGAGGGTGCGAATATTAAGTGAAAAGGAACGAGGAAAATATTTCAAAAAGTTCGAAGTTCGAATCGGGTAAGTTCTAGGCCAAATAAATTTTCTTTATGATTGGTCCTATTTTATCATGGAATATTAGAGGATTTGGAACGTCTAGAGGTCGTTTAAAAAGTTTGGTTAGGAAATTAAATCCGAAAATTGTTGCGTTAATGGAACCTTTTGCTTCCTCGGATAAGGTGCAGGAGGTCACTCGGTTTCTTCATATGGATAAGTTTATTATAAATGATGGGGAGTCTGGTAAGATTTGGGTGTTTTGGCATGATGATATTTCAGTTCAGCCGATTATTTGCAAAGAACAATATATTTTAATTCATGTTGGAGTGGGAAATAACGCTGTCATTTGTTGTTTTGTTTATGCTAAATGTAATTTGGGTGAGAGGAGAGAATTGTGGGAGTCTCTCAATGGCCACCTAATTGGTAATGAACCTTGTATTGTTGTAGGGGATTTTAATATTATAAGGGAAGACTCGGAGCGTAGAGGTGGTAGACCACGTCCGAGAATGGCTATGGAGGATTTTAATAATTGGATTGATAATTGTGGTTTAATGGACATGAAGTCGTCGGGAAGAAGATTTTCTTGGTGTAATGGCCAAAGAGGGTTAGCACGTAGTTGGGCAAAATTGGATAGAGGTTTAGTTAATGCCAGTTGCTTGACTAGATTTCCAAATATGAATAATTGTTATTTATCTAGATCAACTTCTGATCATTCGCCTATGTTTATTCAATTTCAGTCTGATCTTTTTAAGTATGGTCATTCTCCATTTCGGTTTCAGCAGATGTGGATAGAGCATCCAGATTTTCATCAGTTTGTGAGTAGAATTTGGTCAGAGGAGGTGGGTGGTTTTGGTCTTCTGAAGCTGGCTTTCAAGCTTAAAAAATTAAGAGGTTCTTTACGGGAATGGAATAAGTGTATTTTTGGTAGAACTGAAGCGCATATTCAGGGGTTAGAAAATAAAATTGAGGAATTGGAATCTGAACTACAACAGCATTGGAATCCGGCGATTGAACAGGATCTTGTGAGTAAAAACATGGAGTTAGCTAGTTGGCGTAGACGGGAAGAAATTAGATTGGCTCAATTGGCTAAAATGAAATGGCGGGCGGAAGGGGACCAAAATTCATCTTTCTTCCATGCGATTTTGTCTTTTAAACGGAAACAAAGAGTCTCGGACATGAGATTACATGATGGTACTTATTTGGGATCTCCTGAGGAGATTCATTTAAGTGCTGTCAATTATTTTTCACAATTTTTACAAACTGAAAGTCATGATAGTTTACCGGATTTATCTCATATTATTTCGAATGTTATTTCTTTGGAGGATAATGAGATTATTGGGGCTATACCTTCGATGAAGTGAAAAATGCTCTAGATTCCATTCCTTCTAATAGTGCGCCAGGGCCGGATGGTTTTGGTTCGGATTTTTTTAAGAGTGTCTGGGATATTATGAAAATGGATATTATGGCAGCGGTGGAAGAGTTTTTTAGAGGTGGTAAATGGTCGAGATTTTATACGTCGTCTTATGTGGTCTTAATTCCTAAGATGGATAAGCCTAATGGGTTTGATAAATTTAGACCAATAAGTCTTTGTTCGGTATTTTATAAAATTTGCTCGAAGGTGCTTGTAAACCGTTTGGCGGTTTTGCTTCCTAAAATTATTTCTGTTGAACAAGGTGCATTTATTCCTGGAAGAAGTATTTTTGAGAACATTAGTCTAACACAAGAAATGGTTCATTCTATTAATAAAAAAATTCATGGGGGTAACGTGGTATTAAAGCTTGATATGACCAAGGCTTATGATCATGTTGAGTGGGATTTTCTATTGAAGGTACTTCAATCTTTTGGGTTTTCTCCTGCTGTTTGTGGTCTTATTAAGGAGTGTATTACTACGCCTTGGTACTCGATATTAATGAATGGTACTACAAAAGGTTTTTTTAAAGGTGGTAGAGGATTGAGGCAAGGTGATCCTTTGTCGCCTTATTTGTTTATTATTTTACAGGAGGTTCTGTCTCGTCTTATAAAACAAAAGGTGGAAGAAAAAAGTTTTGGACAATTTTCTCAACCTAGAGGTACGATTTTAGTGTCTCATCTAATGTATGCGGATGATGTGGTCATATTCACCAATGGTGGTTGTCGATCAATTCGATGTCTACTAAATATTTTGAATACATATGAGAAGTGGTCTGGTCAATTGATTAATAAAGAGAAAACTGCTATGTATTTCTCCAAAAAACTTTCGATGGCTAGAAGAAGGAATCTTAAACGATTGACAGGATTTTCGGAAGGTAAGTTTCCTTTCAAATATTTGGGAGTGCCTATTGTGTCGGGTAGAATGAAAATTGGTGATTTGGAAGAGTTAGAGAACAAGGTTAAAAGGAAAATTAGTGGTTGGAAAATGAAATTACTTTCAGCGGGGGGTCGAGTGATTTTATTGAGGCATGTTTTGGCTAGTATGGCGTTACATCAACTAGCAGCTTTACAAGTTCCAAAGTTAATTATTTCATCATTAAATCGGTTAATGAGTGATTTCTTTTGGGGAGAAAGGGATGGAAAGGGTAAGAAAAAATGGGTTGCTTGGAGGAATATTTGTATGCCAATAGAAGAAGGAGGTTTGGGTATTAGATCGTTTGATGATATGCAAAAGGCTCTTCATTTAAAGCTTACCTGGAAATTGATGCATGAAGATTCTCTTTGGACAAATTTTTTTCATTCAAAATATGTGGGGAATAAACCTTTGATGTTGTTGGACTCTAAAAAGGGGACTAGTTTTTGGCGGATGATTGTCAGAAACATTCCTACAGTTTTGAGTAATTCTAAATGGAAAATTCGAGAAGGTAATGTATTTTTTTGGTATGATAAATGGTTGGATCAGGGGCCTCTTGCTGATAATGTTTTGGTAAGTGAGCAACCTCTTTTGAAGATAAAAGATTGTATATTGGATAGAGGATGGGATATGGCTCGGTTAGAGAGACTTGTCGGGTCTGAAGTTGCTGAGAGGGTTCTAGAGGTTTTTGCAAATTGTAAAGAAGGCAGTGATTTGTTAATCTGGACTACTAGTGAAAGTGGAAAGTTTTCAACAAAATCAGCTTGGGATTGTGTTCGTGTTAGAGGTCAAAATTTTGAGGGGAATAAGTGGATTTGGAATAGCATTCTTCCAAAAAAATTTTCGGTATTTATGTGGAAGGCTTGGCATGGTGCTTTAGCAGTGGATGATAAAATTCGGAGAATTGGTATTCCTTTAGTCTCGAGATGCAACTGTTGTATTCAAGGACATATGAAGACTTAAATCATGTTTTATTTGCTGGTGAAGAGGCTGCCGAAGTCTGGAAAAAAATTGGAGTAATGCTTGGGCTACCTATTGGAAGGAACTGGTATGAAACATGTCTTAGTTGGTTTAGGAGAGCTTCTAATGCCTCTCAATCTGGTGTCATTTTGGGTGTATTACCTACTGTGATTTCGTGGAGGCTTTGGACTAGGAGATGTAAAGCCCGTATGGAAGGGAAGATTGAATCTGGTCAAGTTGTGTGGCAATCTATCAAACAGTGGGTGGGCGTTATTTGTCAAGGGTTTTCAAAGCCTAAGAAATTTAATCAGATTGACCTTTACATTCTTAATTGTTTTAATTTACAGCAAGTTCCAATCAAACAACAAAAGATTGATTACATAGCTTGGTCTAAGCCGGAACCAGGTCGTGTGAAGATCAACACGGATGGAAGTAATCTTGGGAATCCAGGTGTGGCAGGGGCAGGAGGTGTGATCCGGGATATGCATGGAAATCTGTTGTTAGCATTTTCAAAGAACATTGGTTACGGTACCAGTAATTATACAGAGTTGAGAGCTCTCGTGGAGGGTGTCAAACATTGTAAGAATTTGAATTTGATTGCAGTAGATGTTGAAATGGATTCTAAAGTGGTTCTGGCACGGTTAGATAACAAACGCTGTGGTAGTTGGTATTTGGAGGATTATTGGGAGGAATTGCAACTTCTGATCATTAATATGGATATACGGTTTATGCACATTCATAGGGAAGGAAATGGGGCTGCGGATTGGTTAGCTAAAAGGGGGGCAATTGATGGTGATGTGGTATGGCAGAGCATGGGTGAGGTTTCTCCTCTGTTACGGGGATTGATTAGAGTTGATAAATGGGGACTTCCTTCTGTTAGGCGGAAGAAATAGAGGAGTTTTGTGTTTGTTTCTGGTTTTCGTTTCGTGCGGAGTTGCTTTGCGGTTGAGTGGTTCGGGGTTCGGTCGTGTTTTGCTGGTATAAGCAGGTTTTTTTCTCTCTTTTCCAGTTTTCGTTTTGCTGGTTTGGGTCTGTAGTTTTAGTTGGATTTGTATTTTGTTTTTGGGTTTTGGTTTAGATACAAGGGATGGTCTGTATCCCGAGTGTCAGTTTTGTTACCACGGTTTTCCTCCGCCATAAGTGAGGTTGATTAATAAAATTGGGACGGGGCCGCTAATGGACAGGTGGTTTCCGGCTCTTCTATAAAAAAAAATACTAATATTACAATGTACAAAAGTATAAAAATAAAACTAAGAATAGTATTATAATACTTTTAATTAATATATTTAGTATATTATTTGTAAATATATAAGTACATACTAAGTACTTAGTATAATTACAATGTCTTAATTATATAACTACTATATATAAGTTATGATAACTATACTCGTTAATATAATTATATATATAGTACTTATAAGTTATATAGCTACTATAGTGTAAGTATTATATATAGTTACTATATAGCTATAGCTATTATAAGTTATGATAACTATATAAGTTAATATAATTAACATATATATAGTACTTTTTAGTTATACAGCTACTATAGTGTAAGTTTTATATAGTTACTATATATCTATAACTATTATAAGTTATGATAACTACACTATAAGAAATTCAGTACTTCAATAGAGACATGCCAAAATCCATTCCAAACAATTCCATCAAATGAATGAGAGAATGTTTGTGATATGTTTGAAGATCCTACTTATCAGGCAATTTCGTTGCTATATTTTTTTAATAGTATACGATAGATGTATTAAACATATAGACTAAGGGTACGTTTGGGTAGTGAGAAGTGTTGAGAATGTTTGTGAATAGTTATAAGTAGAGATTGGAGTGAGTTTGTGGGTCCCATTGAGAGTATTTTGAGTTGTTTGGATGTGTAAAGTATGTTGAGTTGTTGACTTTTGAGTAGGTAGTTGAAAAATGTGTGGGTCCCATAAATATTATAGTGGTTTTTTAATATTAATAAATATTGTAGTGATTTTATTTTACTTTTATATATAATAATGATAAATATTATAATGATTTCATTTTTAATTTATATATACTAGTGATAAATATTATAATGATTTTATTTATATATATATAATAGTGATAAATATTATAGTAATGTTATTTTTTATTTATATATTATAGTGATTTTATTTTTTGTTTATATATTATAGTGATTTTATTTTTTATTTATATATTATAGTGATTTTATTTTTTATTTATATATAATAGTGATAAATATTTTTATTTATATAGTATTTTATTTTACTTTTATATATAATAATGATAAATATTATAATGATTTTATTTTTAATTTATATATAATAGTGATAAATATTATAATGATTTTATTTATATATATATAATAGTGATAAATATTATAGTAATGTTATTTTTTATTTATATATTATAGTGATTTTATTTTTAATTTATATATAATAGTGATAAATATTATAGTAATGTTATTTTTTATTTATATATTATAATGATTTTATTTTTTATTTATATTTAATAGTGATAAGTATTATAGTGATTTTATTTTTTATTTATATATTATAGTGATTTTATTTTTTATTTATATTTAATAGTGATAAATATTATAGTGATTTTATTTTTTATTTATATATTATAGCAATTTTATTTTTTATTTATATATTATAGTGATTTTATTTTTTATTTATATATTATAGTGATTTTATTTTTTATTTATATATAATAGTGATAAATATTTTTTATTTATATAGTATAGTGATTTTATTTTTTATTTATATATTATAGTGATTTTCTTTTTATATTTAATAGTGATAAATATTATAGTGATTTTATTTTTTATTTATGTATAATAGTGATAAGTATTATAGAATGTTTGTGAATAGTTATTAGTAGAGATTGAAGTGGGTTTGTGGGACCCATTGAAAGTATTTTAAGTTGTTTGGCATGTGAAGTATTTTCAAAAGTACGAGAATACTTGGAAAGTATTGAGGATACTTGAGTACCCAAACATAGCCTAATATTTTTTTTAGCAACAGAGTACTGTGAATAAAGCAAATAGATCAAATTTAAGGATAAACCATCATGTGGGTTCTATATCTTTTCATCGTTTGTCTAACAAAATAGTAAGTCATTTTAGTGTCTGTTAAATATTAACATATAATACACTTTTCGAATTTAAGTTCTAATATAGATTTTCCTTTTGCAGAAAGAAGAAAGTCATGCTGACTATAATCTAACTTAGTTGTATGCTAAAGTACATAAAAATCGTGATGGTGTTTGGCCTAGTCCCAAAGTAAAGGCAAATTATGTAAGTTTTAAGTTTCTTTAATTCCATTGTCACACAATATTTTTGTTACTTATACTAATTTTAATGTTTTTGTTTTTGTAGGACAAAATGATATCTCTTAAGTAAACTGCTGCGGATTCATCTGATGCATCATCTATCAACGATACTCAGATCCTTTCTCAAGTTCTTGGATCACGTTCTGGATATTTGAGGAGCTTAGAACGTTGCGTGAAACCATCCTCAACATCATCATCCTCTTCTAAAGCCAGATCGAAAGACGACAAAACTAAAGAATTGAATGAAGCAACACTTGAGATAGAATGATTGAGGTCAAAGGAAAAAAAGTTGCTAAACCGATTAAATCAAGTAGCGGATCTTGAGGAGAGATTAGAAGAGAGGATGCAGTTGAACAACCTAAAAATGTTTGAACAATTTTAGTCAATGATATCCCAAAACTCTATGTCACCACCATAGTTTTAAAATTTATTTTTCTTTGGTTGCATTTATATTATGATGTTCCAAAACATTTGAACAATTGATGTTTGAATCACAATTTGTGTAATATTAGTACGGTATTTGTAATTAAATTCTGATCTGTATGATTAATACCGTTCGAACAGTAAATTACCATTTATAACTCCATTCAAACAAAAACAGATATATTCGAACAAAAACTAACTCATTCAAATGACAACCGAGAAATACGGACGTTCGAACAATAAATATTTGTTCGAACAACATTAATATACAAACCCCCGTTTGAACGGATATAATTTCTGGAAATAAAATTTCTGTTTGAACAGACATAATTTTTGTTCGAACACAAGTCATTTGAAAAATTTATTAGTTCAAATGTATAAAATCTATTCGAACACTTTGTTTGTTCGAACATAATCAAATATAATCATTAGTTCGAATAAATATTTCATATAGTTTGAATGGACGTGTCGGTTCGAATGGAGAAATATTTCATTCGAACAATGTAATAAGACAAAATCGGTTCGTCTCAAAAAAGAAGTTCCATTCGAACGGTTTCAACTGGTTCTGCTTAATTTTGTCTCTAAAAATCAATTTTTGAGATAAAATTTGATTTTCATCTCTAAAAGCCTTTTGAGACGGTCTTTTTGAGACGAAATATAATTTGAGATGAAATTTGAAATTTTTGAGACAAAATATTTTACCTCAAAAAATCCAATCTCTTGTAGTGACTTAAAAAATCTAATCACTTGTAGTGACTTGATCATTAGGATTAATCAAGGTGTACGCAATCGGTCCCATCATGATCTCATAAATTATTTACGAAAAATGATAACGTCTCATTTACTTCTCAGGTCAAGATCACCTTATATAATTAAAAATGAAATAAGAAATAAAGATCAGTCATGTCACGTCCCAAAAAAAAAAAATATGAATTGAAAGGTGAAATTAACATGTTTGCAAGATTTTCACGAAGTATATCATCATTTCCAGATGAACAACTGCATTTTCATCCTGCACTTCTTAATATGAACAGGTTTCCAGCCTCTTGACCAGGTAATATAGAAACAAAAATATCGTTTTGTTCCTATCTTGGTTTGAGAATGTGATATCGATCCACAATTTCATTTTCATCCTTCATGCAGTTTTCAAACTGCTCTGATAAACAGTCTCCACTTGACTGACTTTCAGTGCCTGGAGTCTAAGGAAATCTTCCACTAGGAGATCTAGATATTTCTCCCGATCTGACGTCTAAGGAAATCTTATGCTTTTCAAACTTGATATTTTCAATGATTAATGAACATTTCCTCATGATCAGCACTTGGCCTATATATTTTCTTGCCGTCAGTCTCACTCCAAGCAACGGTCAATCTAGCTTTGAGTAGCAGATCAAGAGTTGTGAGTTTTTCGTACGCGATGAAAGCTGACAAGTCTAGCAGTAACTTTAAGGGAAAATGAGGTGATGTTCCTTGCGTGCATGCCGATATATGCCTTTATTTCGGGTTCTTACAACAGAAAAGGGAAAGATTTGAAACCAATTGATAAATTAATAAAACTTCCCTTAATACACTGTAAGACTAACGAAGGTGCATGATTCCCATATGGTTGTGGAAGCTATCCATTCTAATTAATTAGGAGCTACTTTTTAGCTATAGCCCTTTGATAAAGAAGATTAATGGCTCGTATGGATATTTGGAGTAATTCAAAATTCTGTGAATAGTATTAAAATTGTTTGATTTAAAATGTTTGAGTAAGTTTTGTGAAAGGTGACAGATAAAATTGAATAAAAATATTATAAAGTTAACAAATTATTTAAATATAATTTTTATTTTGAAGTTTGTAAAAATTGTATTAATTGTTATACTTTGTTTTGAAATTTATAAAAATTGTATTGATTTTTATATTTGGATAATAATTAGGTAATGGGTATATAAAAAAGTCAAAAATTAAAAATTAAAAAATATTTTATTTTTAAGTGATGTTTGAAAATAAAATTCTTTGTGTCTAAACGTCTCCTACTTAATCTTTAATTGTTATCTTATTTCACTCACAAGTTCTTCATGTTAGCACACAAACAATGAAGCTGCACTTGACCTCTTGGCACGTCATGCGCGCTAGAGTACTAGGAGAAGACATTCTATGGTGGCAGCAATCTCCTACGTTTCTTTCATGTGTGGTTGTTGTAGCTACTGCATGGACCACTTAGGTTTATTCATGCTTTCTATGTAAAAATTATGACTACTGACGATTCTGTATTTTCTATTAATTTTCTTATAATGTACAATGCAAAACAAACTTTGCTAGCAAGATCTTCTTCGAAACTTACCTAAGAGCACTGGCATCAGTCTCTTCAAAATGGAGGAATCTTCAAAATTTGAATGGTTAAAAACGGTACATTGGATTCAGTAAACAATTAAAACTCTAACTTTGAGCTACAGTGTATTTACTTTCATCTCTATATTTGAAGACACACTGTTCATGGTCTATTCTCATTATTTTATTACAAAATCACTTCCTCCAACTATCAGATCAATGCTACGACGGTTTAAGTATTAATTAGGTTGAGGAAAAAAAATAGTTGAAAAATAATAATTCAAGTATTAAATTAAATTATTAATTAACATATGATTAGTGTAAGTACAAAATATGAAAAAATAAATTAAAAAGATTATTATTATATTATTATTTTGACTAATCCAATGATTAATTCAATGTGGCGTTATGACTATGAAGATTTTGGATTTATGAAATATATGTATTTTTCGTTAAATTTTAGAGATGGCTTTAATAAAGGAAATGCCAATGCTCTTAGTAGAAATAATTAGCAAGCATTGATATGCAATTAGTGCATGTTTGGGTATTAAGATGATATGAGAATTATGTGAATATTAGTGAAATGGTTTGTGAATGGTAATGAAATAGTTTGATTTAAGATTTTTTATTGGGTTTTGGAAAATGAGAGAGAAAGTTGAATAAAAATATTATAAAGTTAAAAATTGTTTGAATACAATTTTTTTTTTCAAACAATTTTTAACATTATAATTTTTATTTTAAAAATTTTGAAAAAGTTGTATTGTTTTTGTGTTTTGTTTGAAAATTTATAATGATTAGGTAATTATTAGATAAAAAAGTTAAGATTTGAAATTGAAAAATATTTTGTGTTTGAGTGATATTTAGAAATGAAGTTTTGAAAAATTTTGAGATGTTCAGATGAGAACATCTCAGTTAATCTAACTTCTCAAACAACCCCTTAGAGATCAAATATGGAAACTATCATATGGAGCAAATGGGAAGAGGAATACTAAATTATTGTCCTAGAGCAACAATTTTATTATTAGGGATAAATACTAATTAAATTGTTTGTCATAAGTTTCCTAGCTATGAGTCAAATTAATTGATTGTTAAAGCAGGGCTTACCTACATATGATTACTCTCATGTACAATATTTACTGTTTACATGAACAACATGTACTATAATATTGTTGGCCCTGGTTAGATACAAAGATAGTTTCATTTCATCTTATATCATTATTATAAATTTTTTAAATTTTCACACAAAATATAATAAACAATTTAAGTTTTTCAAATCTCAAAACAATAATAATATTAAAAAAATAATATTATAACAATATTTTATTCAACTCATCTAAAACTATCTCATCTCACTATCTAAATGAGCCATAAGTCTACCGTGAACAAATGTTCTTCTCAAAAACTAATGTGACCCACTATTTTTTTTTTTTATAAACCCCAACAAATATATCTAAAAAAACCCCAATGCAAATATCCAAATATTTTTTATAAACCACAATATTTTATTCAACTCATCTAAAACCATCTCATCTTATCTCACTTCATCTCACTATCCAAACGAGTCGTAAGTTTACCATGAAGTACAAATGTTCTTCTCAAAAAATAATGGGACCCACTATTTTTTTTTTTAAACCCCAATTCAAATATTGCATGTATTTTTTATGTACTTAACGTCCCCACCTCTTTGATAAAACCCCATACACACGCATCTTAAAAATTATCTTCTCAATGTGAAATAATTCAAAAATAAATAAAGACTTGGATACAAAGCCTTGCGTATCCATGATGAATTTGGGAAATTATCTAACGAATAAATAAAGACTTGGATACAAATCCTTGCGTATCCATGATGAATTTGACAAATTATCTAACGACGGTCAATATACTCCATAAGTAAGAGATCAATTAACTACAAGACAAAAGTATATATAGTACTTGCCAAACTACATTTTGGTTGATTATGCCGACTGAGTTATACGTAGAATCCAACGATCGACAATAATCATATATCTCAGTTGTTGCTATTCATGACGTACAAGGCAGGGCATGCATGACCGTATCTTGTTGGAAAAACAATATTATTGTGGCCTTCCACTTTTGACAAATCTCAGTCATGAACGAGTTTCAACGCCCTAAAATTCGACCTCACAGACCGGCATGCGTAATCCAATTCTCTGTCTAGCTAGGACTCTTTTGTTCTTGAATTTTTAGTATTTCAGCTGAATTGAATGGCCCGATTGCAGTACTCGATCGTGCATGTTTGTCTGATTTCCACGGTTGCAACTTGCAATATGGTCTGCATCTTGATCAAGTTTTCAATCTCTGTCATGGCTCTTGCTTGCACTACAAGAAATATGTCATTTACCGGCGATTAATAAACTGCTGCAATAAAATTCGCTGCCATATGCAATATATTGCAGCGATTTCCAACTCGCCATATGTTTTAATACAAAACAGTGCACTACTTCGGTTAATTTATTAATTACGGCGATTGTGAATGTTTTAGCAACAAATTTATGTGCTGCAATATGTTTTAACTTGTTGCGACAAACAAATTTACGCCGGGATTGATTCTGGGAGGCAAAAGACGAAAATATCTCTAATTTCCCCCCAAACATTTTCGCCCCACGCCCTGTTCTTCTCCACTTCGACGAAATCCAAGAAATACGAAAACCCACTCGCCAAACACCATTCAACGGCGCTTCCACCTCCTGCTTATGCCGACGATCACTCCTGTTTGCGACGGACGGAACGCCACTTGAAGGCCTCACTGCCGAAACTCCTCCATTCACCTTCGGAGTCCCATTTCCCATTTTCCTATACTTTCATGTTCCTCCATGGACAGCTCACCTGCAACTTAAAGTGCCTCCTACCCCAGTTTACATGCTGATTTTTGACTTCCCCGACAGTGTCGCTTCAATATTTCCAGTCGTTTCCTGCCCCTTGAATTAGACTGGGAAATAGTGCCTCCATATTTGGCTGGAACTAAGTCTTTGGGCATCTATCTTGCGAACGACCAAGGCTGATTTGTAGGGAATAAATTCCCTTTCAGGTATATTTTTGGGGTCTAATTTTTCTATTAGAGAAACCTTCCCAAATTTCTTGCAGTGGTTCATAGGTTTTTTGTTTGTTTCTACTATAATTTTTTGTCACTGTCAATATGATTCCCGTGTCCTTCCTTGAGGTTTAAATTTTTGTATACCTGCCTTATGCGTACGTGGTGGTCTAAGCTGTGGATATTACTATAATGCAGCGATTCGTGGGTGATATTCTTGCAAAAACAGAGCCTTTTCAGTTGCAGCGTTTATGGCCCTTTACAAGTAGCTTCTAATACAGAAATTAGAAGATTTCTGTGAATAATGTTGCGTTGTTTGAATGTGCATTTCTTAGAGTTTTGTGGGAATTGTTTTCCTGATCATGAATTATTGTACGTTAACTCTTTCTCTGATATCCATAAAGAATAAATGCCTTTTTCAAAAACCCATTAGATTTTCTGTTTTTGATATATACAAATACTTAGGTCCAGCCCTCTCAGTTCTGTATGATATATTGATCATCTATAACTATCAGAAATAGAAATAATGCCTTGTGAACAATCAAAGTAGATTAGAAAACATATAAGTGTGGAACTTTTGTTGCAGAAAGTAATATTGACATTGATTTGTGATGAACCTTATGTAAAATCCTTCGCTTCTAGTTAAGGCCGCAATTAGGGAAGATTGATTTAGATATTTGGCTGAATTTCATTGTTTTTCTTCCAATTCTTCTTTCTGTTTGCATGCATGCATTCTACCCTTTAGACTATACTAGCTAAAATATTCAAGGGTTAATTAATTAGGTTTAGAACTAGCTACTAGATCTTTGTGCTCAACATGATTACACAACCCAAGCTATTTATTTGATAATTGGTGTAAAGAAGTAGAAGTTGGGGGTTAAATAAGATGAAACAGTTCATATGAATATTGGTAGAAATAATGTAATAAATAACTAACTTCGACAAGCTGGCTAGGAAATGAATTGTCCAACTTGATCATGTTGACTTTCATTTTAAGCTGAATTTCAGATCAGTTTTAAGTGACAGGATCATTCAACTTATATTATTACTACCCATATAAACATTTTAAGTAGCAGTAGGATAAATATACAATCTTAAAAAATTTAATATTTATCTATATTTCTCTTATTATTTGAGATCGTGAAATGCAAAAAAAACCTAGATCCTTGATGATAACTGTGCTGTTGCCCACAATTAATGGGCTAAAATGGAGGATTATAAGCTTATTTTAACTATAAAATGTAACTCTTTTGTGCTGTCACAATTGTCTCAAAGATGGATTTTCATCATGAATAAAGTCTCTCTCTCTCTCCTTTTTTTGTTGCCTCTGTCTTTCTCTTCTTAAATCCTTTTTTTTCTTGCGGGCTTCTTCATTTAGGTAGTACTGGATGTGATGCAATATTGAAAGAGGTACACTTAACTGGTGGTGCACATAACAATGTTTTTATTGTTCATAATATAAATTGAATAAAAAGCAATGCTACTCTTTATTGTTAATTTTTCATGCTTTGTCACACCAAATGATGTGACACATTTTAAGTAGCTTCCTTGAAAGCCACTATATTGATTACATTTTACGTAGCAGCTTCACTACAAGAAACAAATTTCCTTTACCATGCATGCAACAGCTTCACACCAACTGTATTGGAACAGTTCATATGAATATACTAAGGTGCAATAATGTAATAAATACCTATTCTATATAATTAACCTTTAAATTGGAATTAGGTGTAGAGACACAGATTGCAACAGCTGGTATCTGACTTCTACTTTTTTCACCAAGACAATTAACTGGCCTAAAACTAGTTTGCTTATCATATATATATGCAGGTTATTGAGAATGCATTTTTTTTTAAATACAGTGGTTTGAATCATGTTTTTGACTATGTTTAACCCTTTATGACCATGTGTTAAACTAGTGGAGATGAGAATGTATTATTCTTAACACTTTTCTGATATGATAATACCCTATGTAAGCAGCCGAGGATTTTATTCAAACTAGTAGGGAAATTAGAATTTCCTCGTTTTTCGACAGATACGCTTGCTGTTTTTGCTATGCTTTCACACTAAAATGATGTGAAAGCATAGCATTTCTTCAAATCTAGTATGCTTGGGATATGTAGTTGAGATTGTGGTTAAATGAGGGATGTTTAAGAGCATGAATCTACCAAATCTGCTAGTTGTCCATGGAAGTGCAGAAAATACGGCACTGCATTCTGTATTGCTTCTTCAACCAGTCCATTTCATCCCCATTTTTTATTTGCATGTTTTGCTCAAACAAAATTATTTGTCTCTCTCCAAAGAGTGAAAATAATGGACAAATACCAGTTCCTAGTGAGCTTTATTATTTCATTTAACTTTGGTTCTAACAAGTTACTAACAAGTTGTCAAATGCCATTTCAATAGTGAAATTTTCAGATTTCACTATTGACTTCCTTGCTCTCTTCCATTTTAAGTCAATTCCTATCATTTGTACATTCGTTAACCCACGCATGTACCCATTTTTAAGTCAATGGATTTTAACGTCGAAAACACCGGGCCGGTCCATATGTGCTTATTTATTTCTACTTTTTTAAATATTGAGAAGATCTTCTGTTTTAAATATTCTATTTCAATCATGTTTTGACTATCTTTAACCCTTTATGACTGTGTTAAACTAGTGCAACATGTTTATGTTTTATTTTTAACACTTTTCTTCAATGATAATATATGTTGTAAGCAACCGAGGATTTTATTCAAGAGGGTAGCGCTCGATTAGAATTTCCTGCCTTGGTGCTGATAGTTTTGTTGCTGTTTATGCTATGCAAATAGACCCAAAATGATGTGAATTCTCATGTTTGTTTCAAATCTAGTATACTTGGGTTGTGTAGTTGAGATTGTGGTTAAATGAGCATACTCTATGTTTCTTTCCGTTGAGCATGAATGTCCTTTAGCTGCTAGCTGTCCATGGTAGTGCAGAAAATTTTGGATCGCACTCTGTTTTGCTTCTTCAACCAGTCCATTTCATCCCCATTACTCATTTGCATCTTTTGCTCAACCAAAGTTATTTGTTTCTTTGAAAAACTATTGCAAACAAGGGGCAACAACCATCCATCTTGTAAGCTTTAGCTCTTCATTTAATTTGGTTGCAACAAGTTACTAAAAAGCTGTCAAATGCCATTTTAATGGTGAAATTGCCAGATTTTTGTAACTTCCTTGTTCTCTTCCATTTCTAAGTCAATTCCTATCATTTGTTTTGATTCTTAACCCACGATCTTCATAATATTGGAGGGTAGAAAATTCAATGGCCTTTATTGGATAGCAAGCATGGTATTAGTCATTTTCATTAATTCCTTCCGAATTCTTGAAATGAGAAGTTGGGGAATTTTGAGCTTAGTGCTAAGTATGGAGAGAAGTTAAATGAGAGGGAGGTTGTGCTTTGTAGTTGATTAACCCTAAGTGAATGGGAGGTCAGGAAAGTGCTTTGTATTTATAATTGACAGGATTTTTTTGGGTGTTTATGGCTCTATACCCTGAAGGTACACACTGAATTGGTGTGTTGTTTAGTACTGGTACTTCATATAACACAAACTGATTAAGTGTTGTTGCTAGGAATTTTTGTGTGCGTGTGGCATGCACAAAAATCTGAATTCACTTTCTAAGCTGTCGTTCTCATCATATTTCTCGTGTATCCACTAAAATCTGGTTAGGATGCAAGCTACCATTTTTCTTTTGGGGCTGAAATGAATCTTTTCCTCTTTTTTTCTCTTTCAAATAACTATTAAGATATGGATGCAAAGAAAATCTTAACTAAGGATATGAACTTAGTAAGAAGGTTTTATGGATTGGGTTCTCTTTCTTGATGGAAGGAAATTTTTCTTGGTATGATACTTGGAAAACTAAAGTTTTGGCATGTCTATATAAAAGTTTGTCTTTTGGTTATATTTCCTTGTATCAGACATTATGCATGTTATATGAAGAATTTAGTCAAAACATAAACATGTTGCACTAGTTTAACACAGTCATAAAGGGTTAAAGATAGTCAAAACATGATTGAAACAGAATATTTAAAACAGAAGATCTTCTCAATATTTAAAAAAGTAGAAATAAATAAGAGGGTAGCGCTCGATTAGAATTTCCTGCCTTGGTGCTGATAGTTTTGTTGCTGTTTATGCTATGCAAATAGACCCAAAATGATGTGAATTCTCATGTTTGTTTCAAAATCTAGTATGCTTGGGTTGTGTAGTTGAGATTGTGGTTAAATGAGCATACTCTATGTTTCCGTTGAGCATGAATGTCCTTTAGCTGCTGGCTGTCCATGGTAGTGCAGAAAATTTTGAATCGCACTCTGTTTTGCTTCTTCAACCAGTCCATTTCATCCCCATTACTCATTTGCATCTTTTGCTCAACTAAAGTTATTTGTTTCTTTGAAAAACTATTGTAAACAAGGGGCAACAACCATCCATTTTGTAAGCTTTAGCTCTTCATTTAATTTGGTTGCAACAAGTTACTAAAAAGCTGAATTGCAGTTTTAATGGTGAAATTGCCAGATTTTTGTAACTTCCTTGTTCTCTTCCATTTCTAAGTCAATTCCTATCATTTGTTTTGATTCTTAACCCACGATCTTCATAATATTGGAGGGTAGAAAATTCAATGGCCTTTATTGGATAGAAAGCATGGTATTAGTCATTTTCATTAATTCCTTCCGAATTCTTGAAATGAGGAGTTGGGGAATTTTGAGCTTAGTGCTAAGTATGGAGAGAAGTTAAATGAGAGGGAGGTTGTGCTTTGTAGTTGATTAACCCTAAGTGAATGGGAGGTCAGGAAAGTGCTTTGTATTTATAATTGACAGGATTTTTTTGGGTGTTTATGGCTCTATACCCTGAAGGTACACACTGAATTGGTGTGTTGTTTAGTACTGGTACTTCATATAACACAAACTGATTAAGTGTTGTTGCTAGGAATTTTTGTGTGCGTGTGGCATGCACAAAAATCTGAATTCACTTTCTAAGCTGTCGTTCTCATCATATTTCTCGTATATCCACTAAAATCTGGTTAGGATGCAAGCTACCATTTTTCTTTTGGGGCTGAAATGAATCTTTTCCTCTTTTTTCTCTTTCAAATAAATCGATAAGGTATTACTTCGAAGAAAATCTTAACTAAGGATATGAACTTAGTAAGAAGGTTTTATGGATTGGGTTATCTTTCTTGATGGAAGGAAATTTTTCTTGGTATGATACTTGGAAAACTCAAGTTTTGGCATGTCTATATAAAAGTTTGTCTTTTGGTTATATTTCCTTGTATCAGACATTATGCATGTGATAGATTAGGTTTCTTATGGTGTGCTTGCTTCTGATATCAAATTTCTAGGTTTCTTATGACTAAATAATCAAGCCCATGAGCTTCATACTCATTGGAATCACACTATATATTTACTGATTCCTTAAGGACAACAAATTGCTTTGAAAATTGTTGCTAACTTTTGTGGCAACTTTGTCACATTCCTACCTTCAAACTTTTGGTGAATGCTCCCTGCCAAAAGTCTTTTTTCTTTTTACTTTACTATATATATTTTTAAGTTCAATGATCTTGCTCAATTCTGTTATGGGGCTTTCAACAAGTCTGGGAGTTAGTTGCAGGTGCATGCTTGGTTGTGTAGTTACAATAGATCGCTGGGTTCCTTATTTAAGTTGCAACCATAAAATGCCAATCAAGAAGTCCCTTAATGGATTTAAAATATTGTGAACTTGGGTTCTTCATTGGTGCTTCATTAAAATTCCTGAACACTTAAACTTCTTTGGTACATTTGCATAGTTGCTTGGGATATTTAGTCATTTAATTATTGGCCATGCGTGCCCACCAACCCCACTCTGTCCTTCTCTCTTTTCCTGCCAGGGTGGAATTACTGTAAATAAATATATTTTCAACTGTTTTAACGATATTGCTTTCTTTAGGGCTATTCATCATACAACTGTTTTTTAATCATGCTCTTATTCCAGGACCATACTAAGTATGCCCCTTGGTATTAATATGTACGTTGTCTGAGCCGATCTCAAGCTTATAACTAGCTTTCCTACTTTGTGCACTAGTATACGGGACATCCTATTTCAAATTGCTATTTTTTAAAAAATAGCTCTACACTTACAGGAATATTGAAAATACAATACTACATGAAATACTATTGAACTTATAGGAACTCAACCCAATTGTTGCTTCCATCCATTTATCTTTCATGTACAAAACCCAATGGCCTTTATTGGACAGCAAACATGCAACAATTGGGTTTGCTTAGTTATTTATTTTGGATGCTTGGAATAAGGACTTTTAAAGTTTGGCTTAGTGCTAAGTATGGATAGAAGTTAAATGGTTTGATGTTGTGCTTGTTAGTTGATTTTCCCTAAGTTGACAGGATGTAAGGAACGTGCTTTCTAGTTGAAATTATATAGTTGGTTTATGCAGTTAAGCTTCTGATTAAATCATTACTCCTATATTTGTTTGCTTTTATTTGTATATATTTCTTTTGTTTATTGATTTCGTTTGTGTTAGGCTCTTCTATTAAGATTTAATCTGACACTTTATGTTTCATTTTTGGGTGCAGATTGTAGGACGGACGTGCTGTCATTTTGATTGAAAAGCACTTGGCTGAGCCCGACGGCCTTATTGGTGAGCCATTTCACCCAGGGGTGAGCTGAAACAATTTGTATTGGGGATTGAAGGTAGCGAATACCCATACACGTCCGTAATTCCTTCTTCCTTTCATTTCATGAATTCTCAAAACATAGATGGATGTTTTCTTGTTAGTGTTATTATATATGCTAGACATTCTAATGATTGGTTAATATATATGGTTTATTATTAGATAATCCATCTAATAATAATTGTATTTTACTTAACAAATTCCACATGCTGTTTGTTCTTTGTTTTGGGTGATGTTGTTTGCTGGTAAAGGTATTTTTCCTTGTAGTGGCTAATTAATTAATTTGAATTTGATCTATGTCTGTGTTATGATTTAATTTCCTTTACTTAATAACACAGTTGGTAGATATAAAATAACAACAAAGAACTCAAGGATCCTTAAGCAAGACCATGCAAAAGATGTCAACCAAAAGTGACTCTGCATGCAAACCCAAAAACAATTATTACCAAGTCAGAATGAAGCTGTTAAGTACTGCTTAATGCATCTATATTTCAATCCTTGGATTAAACAATGTATTTTCTTAGATTATATATATTGGACAAGTATTATAAGGAATTGCCTAAAACAGTATGGAGTATATAAGGTAGATAAGCAGTTTCTGCCGACCAAACAAGAAAAAGTGGTCAGTGTTATGGCCTCACAAATGAACAAATTCCCAACTGAGATGATATCAAGAAAACCTGATTACTTCTTGATTCTTCTATCTTTTCTTATCTTCTATATATAATCTTCAACTATAATGTCGGACCAATTATAGTTGTTTGCTTACTTTTGTTAGGAAAATTGCTTTAACAATATTACATCATCTATCTACGATGAATTGTAATTTCCATAGATGAAAACATAAATCGGAACTCACATACAACCATAGAATGAAATGGACATTTTAGACAACATAATAAAGCATGAGCCAGTTATTGCAAGAAGTTTAATTTTTTTTTAATAATACAAGTAAATAGGCATTGCCCAAGTACATATGAGGTACTATACAAACACCATATCTTGAATTCAGTATTTGTTACATGATTCCAGTGGTGTATGCAAACACCACAGCTTAGACCACCTTCCTATATCTTAAGAAAGCAACTTATTTGTAAGTTGTAGGCACGAGTAAGCAACACAATTCATTGCCTTCAAAAAATGAACTGTTACACACATATGCTCTTTAAATAAACTATATTACACTAACCTTTGGTATGCAATAACTGAACAGTGCCACACATATATGCTCTTTAAATACGCTGGCAACCTCTATAACATCCTTCATAGTCTTGATTAGAGTTTCCTGAATTCCACGTAAAGGTTACTCCCATTGGCGCCACGCTCTAAAAGCCTAGTGTCTCAACCACCTTCTAATATGCTTTTTATGAAGTGAACTCGGTGCCTCCAATTCTCTTCTTCAAACAACTTATTCATTCTTCTAAACGTGAATGCGCACTATAGTCAGTTTTTCATCGAACTTAGTTGTTTACGGTCCATGCTTAACTAACTTTCTTCCCCTCCCATATCGTGCTTCAGATGGACAAAAGTTGGATGAATGACCCCGATAGGCTTGTATCACCTACATATGCCGAAGGCGTTAAATATTTCCTCGCACAAGCACGAAACCATGCAAGTGGAAGGGATCGCATCCGGTGTCCATGTCGTGCATGCCTTAACAATCTGTGGCTGCCTATATTTGAGGTGGAAACTCATTTATTTATGAAAGGGATCAACCCAAATTACATGCAGTGGATATTTCATGGGGAGGAGGATACAACATGGAACGTGAGTGATGAAGATATTGATGATGATATCAACCAAGAAGACGATTACATAGATGACATGCAGGATATGTTGGATGACATCCGGGCAGGCACCTTCGATGATGGGCCCCAAGATAGCACTCCTGCGGCAAACAGGCCACGAGAGATGGTAGATTCACCATCTTTCGAGCAGCTACTAGAGGATGCCCGACGTCCGTTATTCGATGGGTGTACAAAATTTTCAAAATTGTCATTCGTTGTCAAGTTGTTACACATCAAATCGATCGGTGGGTGGTCAATTAAGTCATTTGACATGCTACTTGATTTGTTGAGGTCTGCCTTTCCTGATGCCCTATTGCCAAGATCATATGAGGAGTCAAGGTCGCTGGAGCGCGGTTTGGGCTTCAAATACCACAAAATCCATGCGTGCCCCAACGACTGCATCTTATATTGGAAGGAAAATGCTGCTCTTAATGAATGCCCTGTATGTAAGGCTTCGAGGTGGATACCAAATACACACGGACAGCGCGCGGTACCTCAAAAAGTGTTGCGTCACTTTCCTTTGAAACCGAGATTGCAGCGTCTCTTCATGTCTGCAAAGATAGCAGGTGATATGCGATGGCACAAAGAGCAACAGACGAAAGAAGATACTTGTATGAGACATCCGGCCGACTCTGAGTGCTGGAAGAAATTTGATGAAGACCATGGCTGGTTCGCTTCGGATCCTCGCAATGTTAGGCTCGGTCTGGCAAGTGATGGCTTCACTCCATTCAACAACTTGGCTAAACCTCATAGCATTTGGCCAGTCATCCTTGTCCCCTATAACTTGCCGCCGTGGTCATGCATGAAAGACCAATTCTTCATGACATCTCTGATTATTCCTGGCCCAAGGTCACCAGGGAATGAGATTGATGTATACTTGCAGCCGTTGATCGATGAACTGCTTGAATTTTGGGAAGATGGGGTACCTACATATGATGCCTCAACCAAGGAGACGTTTATGTTGCATGCTGCCTTATTGTGGACAATCAACGATTTTCCTGCCTACGGGAATCTGTCTGGCTGGTCAACAAAGGGAAAATTGGCTTGTCCGTCTTGCAATGCAGACACAGACTCTAATTGGTTGAAATATGGCGAAAATATTGTTACATGGGACATCGTCGTTTCTTACCCCCATATCACATATGGAGAAGGAGGAAATGGTTGTTCAACGGTAGAGAAGATCATCGCATGCCACCAAGGGAATTTGGTCCTGAAGAGATTCAAAATCAATTGCAGATGATTGGGGATGTTCAGTTTGGCAAATCTCATAGGAAGAAAAAACGCACTGCTGAAGAGCTGAACTGGACAAAGTGTAGCATATTCTTCGTGTTACCTTATTGGTCAACAGTTCGACTTCGGCATAATTTAGATGTTATGCATATTGAGAAGAATATTGCCGACAACATCTTATTCACTTTAATGAACAGTCCAGGGAAAAGTAAGGATAACATCAATTCAAGGCGTGACTTAGAGCTTTTGGGCTATAGAAAAGAATTACACTTGATATGGCATGGTGATCGTGTAACAATGCCACATGCACAGTACACATTAAACGTCGAGCAAAGGAATAAATTTTGTGAGTGGTTGTCTGATATCAAATTTCCAGATGGGTTCGCTTCCAATATCTCGAACTGTGTATCTCGACGTGACTGCAAAATCTCAGGGTTGAAAAGCCATGACTGTCACGTTTTCCTTCAAAGACTACTCCCTATTGCTGCTGGGGGGTATTTAAGAAGTGACATTGGCTTGGCTTTGACTGAACTTGGTACTTTCTTCAAAGAGTTGTGCGCTCGAACACTCGATGTCAACCGCCTGGCCCAACTCCAAACTGATGTTGTCACCATTCTATGCAAACTAGAGATGATATTCCCTCCTTCCTTTTTCGATGTTATGGTCCACCTAGCTGTCCATTTACCCCGTGAGGCCAGACTTGGGGGTCCAGTACAATATAGGTGGATGTACCCATTTGAGAGGTATCTCGGCAAATTCAAGCGGTATGTTAAGAATAAAGCCCGCCCAGAAGGTTCAATAGCCGAGGCTTACATTCACACCGAATGCTTGACATTCTGCTCCATGTATCTCAAAGATATTGAGACGAGGTTTAGTCGACCGGACCGCAACATTGATGCTGACGAAGAGGAAACGTTAGATGGGTTCAAAATTTTCAACCAGAAAGTTCGTCCCTTGGGTATGCCTTCGAACGTGCAATGAGAAGATAAACTATTTAGGGCAGCCATTTGGTACGTGCTCAATAATTGTGCGGAGATTGGACCTTATATAGAGTAAGCATTAACGAGTCTACTTAAAAATCCTCTTTCATTCTATACAATTTGTTATGAACCCAGTACCATCTAACTTCAATATGTTGCTTCGCCTCGATGCACCAAATGCAGGGAACACTATGAGAAATGTAAGGTGCAACACCCAGATTGCATCGAGCGCACGCACCAAACTGAGTTCCCAACTTGGTTTAAGCAACGTGTAAGTTCTTATCCATTCCTATGTAAGATGTGCTGCTATAGCTTTCATTTTATAGATTTGGATCTAATCGAAAATAAACGTTATGAAATTTGCTTTTTTAAATATATAGATCCAGGAACATCGTACCTCGCATACACTTGATGTGTCCGATGATCTGTACGCGTTAGCTTGCGGGCCTGACCGTTGGGTTGCAACATATGCTGCTTGCATAATAAATGGAAAAAGGTTTCATACGAAACAGCGTGAACTTCGCCGTCGTACACAAAATTCTGGAGTGGTGGTAACTGGTGATGAGGCCACAAATAATTTGGACTTCTATGGAGTTATTAATAATATTGTAGAGTTACGCTACATGGAGTGGCGTCGGGTGTACCTGTTTGAATGCGATTGGTTTGATGTTGGTGATCGAAAACGAGGGGTGCGGGTGGATGACCATATGATTAGTGTCAACATGAACAAGACTTGGTATAAGGATGAACCATTCGTGTTGGGGAGTCAAGCTGATCAATGTTTCTACATAAGAGATTTAAGGGCGAAAGGGAATTGGGGTGTTGTGCAGAACAATGCAAATAGGAATGTATATAACATTCCGCCACTGCCGAGAGTTCTTGAAGTACTTGATGGGGAATCAAGTACTCCTGATGCCGATCAAGAAGATGAGCCATCATATTATTATGAACCAGTGCAGTGTGATAACACAGATCAAGTGGCAACTCAACTGAATAGGCCTGATATACTACCTAGCCATGTAGATGCACGAGAAATCATGGATCCGGTTGGTCAACGCATAGATTCAACAGGCTTTATTAATGATGACATGATCACTTCTGAGTCTGGAAATGCGGCCAGTGAGGGGGAATATTCAGATGAAGAGGACCTATTAACAAATGAGGGGGAACATTCAGATGAGGATGGGCACACAACATCTGATGAGTCTGGCGACCTATAAATATAACCCAGGAACTTCGTTCATTTAAGGTTGAGATATTAGAATTCTTGTTCGAAATTTCCATGTGTATATAGACATCTGACAATATGAGATTGACTTTGAAATTGGTATGTGTATATAGACAGTTCAATATGAGTTTGGGTGAAATATATGTTTTGATTTATTTTCTTACTACCATGAAGAAAATCATTTTACCTGGCTCGAACTACTTATTATGCAAACTCATATTTTCTTATTATGCAAGTAGCAAACAATCTTGAGAGTAGTATTCAAGTTTTACAACATCTATACCTAAATTAAATAGTATCTAACATGTGATTTAATTTGCTTCAGGTTACGTTCAATATTGGGAGGCTGTGTCAACTGGGATGCACTATGCCGTATCAAGGTATATATACGGCCGACTCTCAGTTATTCGTTTGTCTATTTAAAGTCTCATAGTGTAAGGGTTAGTCTACCTAAAAGTAACTGAAAATGGTAGATAAATTTGCTTGTTTACGAACTTGTCTGTGCATATTGCGATTATTTTGTATCAATTAGGGCATCAATTTTATCCCACTATGTTATTAACTTGTACTCGTGCAGGTAATCAGCCGGGACCCAGTTCAAGAGGTGGAGGCAGACTTCGAGGCCTTCGAGGTGGAAGGCGTTATATCCCATACTCAGGTCGTCACTGCCGACCACGCGGTGCGAAATTATCTTCATATCATAGCACGGAGGAGTGTAATCAATCCTCCTCGGATGACTCAACACAGCCCCCAAGTCCCCCACCATGCGTTGTGGCAACTCACGCGCCACAACCTATTCAAGAACCCCAACCAAATACTGCTGGGGAACAATCACCTACTGGAGAACAAACTGGTGCATGTTTTTCCAATACTTTAATTTTGAAAGCATTAGCATGTTTGAATGTGTTATTAAGTGTGAATATTCCACATTACACTTTAAAATACTAATATATTGTACCTTAAAATACAGCTGCAGATGCCCCAGTGGAGACCGAAGGAACGCAAGAACAGAGGAGACGAACTCGTGGGCCATCTAGATGCATTTTCTTTGACAAGCTAAGGAAGAACGGGAAAGTGATGCTGAAGATAAACGATGGTGAGACAGCCCCATGTTGTGAACACGCTTCTATGTTCACAACACGAGTATCGTGGATTGTGAAACAATACTGTGACATGAGTTACAAGCGTTGGTCGGATGTGCAACCAGCGATTAAAGAGGAGCTCATTGACCGTGTTCGGGTAAGTAAAAAATTTAATTGTCCTTGTTTGGGGTGTTGTTTATGTAGTATAATCATCGCCTAAATAACGAGATGACACATTGATTGTTTGCATGCTGCCTTATGTAGAGTGACTTTGTGTTGGACTGGGATCGCGAAAACCACCGATTGACGGTGACAAAGGCCTTACGTAAGCGCTTCAACTCCTTCCACCATGACTTGCACAAGATTTATGAATCCTATGGAAGCCACGCAGAAGCGTTGGCTAATGGAACTAGTCTGGTGGACCCCATTGTATGGGTGAAGTTGTGTGAAAGGTGGGGCAGCGATGCCTTCAAGGTACAGATAGTCTTTCTCACATACAACCATATAATATGTATATATTTAATATGTCTAAATATTGTGGTGGAAAATCTGTTTGTCTATTATAAGTAATTGTTCCCTATTGTGTATGACAGAAAATTTCAGCTCAAAATCGGGAGAACCGAAACAAGCAGGCCATTAATCACACATCAGGACGAAAATCATTCGTCCGATTACTTGAGCAAAAGGTATGTCTAAGGGAAAACAATCTTTTAATTTTAAATAGAATAGTAAAAATGCACTTTACTTGGAGATTTTAGTGACAATATTACTTTACTATCACTAAAGGTGGTTACTCATAGCTTTGTTGTTCAAATGTCACATGGTTCATACAAATGACAGCGCAATGAGAATGGGAATTTGGTCGACTTCTACAAAGAGACGCGTTGGTCGAAGAAAAAGAATGCATTTGTCACCGATGCTACAGAAAGTACTTATGTGAGTAGTGCAGAAACAGCCGTTGGGATCTATGTTTCTTTCTATACTGTCGTGCATGCCTTAATATAGCACTAGCTGATTATTTGTTAATAATCGCTGCTTTCTCAATGTGCAGAAGGCGATGCAAGGTAGGTTGGATGGCCTAGGACCAGAGCAACGTAGTGATGAGGCAGCAGCGACTGTCTTTAGGGAGATTCTTGGCCATCGACCTGGATATGCACGGGGACTTGGGGAAATGGTCATCCCCGAGTCAAGTAGACAATGTGACAAAGTTGAAATGCAACAATACATGTCTGAGGCTGAAAAGCACAAGAAAGATGCTGAACAATATAAGAAGGATGCTGAGCAATATAAGAAGGATGCTGAAGCTTACAAGAGTCAGCTGGATGCAATGAGGACAGAGATGCGGGAGCTGAGGGAGCATCAGATAGAAAATGACAAAGTGATGCAGTCTTTCTTTAGGGCTTTCCCGTCGTTCACTGAGTCAGTTCGACAGACTCAGTGTAACGATTCCCCCGGCCCATAAGGGGCTTCTCATAAAAGGGCACATTTTTTGGGTGGTTTTTTGTGACACCGGGGAGGCATGAGGTTTTTGTACTTACTCTATAAAAGGGCACAACGGGGCTTCTCAAGGGTGTCGATGTGTTGTGCCTTTGGGTGGTTTTTGTACTTACTCTATACGACACTGGGCTATATAATACTATAAATATATATATAGTATTATATATATTTATATAAATCTTGGATCTATGTCTACACCGGGGATCTCTTGGATCTCTCATGGTCTGCAAATGAGGTTAGTATCATTTGGAGTTATCCACCATAAAATGTACTTGTACAAGTGAAGTGTTAAATATATTTCTAGCAACTTTGTTTTCCAAACCCGATGAATAATTCATTGATAGTTTTATACATAATTCCTTTTTTTTTTTTTGACATATTTGAATCACAGAAGGCTGACATTCTGAGAAGCTTCCTTGAGATGAAGGAGAAGGAATTACTTGTGTTGGAAGAGAAGCTTAAGGCTAGAGAGAGAGAGAGTAAGTTCCGACACCTTTTCCCTGCTCTGTAAAAGTTTACTTACAACTTGTGTTTTATTTTTGTCCCATGTAAAATGACATTCCATTTCTACAGTTATGTATGTAGTTTAACTAGCTTTGTCGCTTTGGAAATTCTAGTAAATATGACTACTTTTGCACTGATCTCTCTCTCTCTCTCTCTCTCTCTCTCTCTCTCATTGAGCTGACCATTTGTGTAATAACATAATGGAATTTGTATAGCTTAAAAGGCTTTGAGGGTTGGACCACATTGTGGTGTATTGATGCTATGGTTTGGGTGTATAGAGAATTATTGGATTATAATAAAGTTGATTGGAAACGCAATCATGGTAATCTATAATTTTATGTACATGCATGTTATGGTTTGCTAAGTAGGAGTGTTACTGTGACGTAATTTGTAAGGCGTTGCAATTTCCCTTTAATATTTCTCATATTAATGCATATTCTACTATTTTTCATTTTTAAGAGGAAGGGGGTGCCATTGGGCCTCTTCCTTGACAAATTATCATCTAGTTTCTCATTAAACTTCAGTTGTCATGTGTAGCAGTGGCTTTCCTTGTTATGTCAAAAGCTTCAAAGGGGATGGTTGCTAGAGCTGAACACCATGCAGGTATTAATATGTACTTTGGTTTCTATACACAACAAGTAATGGAGCTTTTATCGTCTGATGATGATTTTCTCCCTTCTGCTTCCCAAACATCCAACTATTTTGGAAGAAAATGTGAGGAGGTCGTAGGGAATGGATCAGTTGAGCAAATGAAGTATACTACCGCTCTTTATTTAGCAACAGCATAGGAGCTGGACTTTCAGATTTTCTGTCAAGAAAGATTGGAGGCATTGCTGCAGCAGGGCACTATCAACCCTTTCAGATGGAATTTGATGAGGTATGTTGGGTTCTACTTCATTTCTTGTAGTGATATATTATTGTGTTCTGCATGCTTAGCATCGGATGCAGAAAGTTGGGCTGGAAAACTACTGCTTTTGTTGAATCGACGTGATGAATATGTCATTTTGTTGATTGATATTTGATTTTAGTTTTTTCAGTCAATTTTAAGATTTTTGTTGTAATGCTCAGTTCTAAAAGTTTCCTTCGGCTTTATCTATCATATAATAAAGAGCGGTAGTATTAGCTAGATTTTCCATAGATTTTCCGGTTTAAGTTGTTTTTCTTTCCAGGTCTATTGACCTTGTTATGGTACATATGTGAGTGTTGAGTTGCACAATTTTAAAGTAAAAGGGTTGATACATGATCAGGTTTAATCTATATACTTGAACTTTTAGGCTTAAGTAGGTGTCTTCACATGTATCTTTTCCATCAACTACCGCAAAATAAGGTGTTTAAGGACTAATTAATATTCTTAATTTAATTGAGTTAAATTTTAGTATCTAAAAATCTATTTTACTTCAAGAGAAATTTACTTTTAGTGGCTAAGACATGGTTTTCTAAGGAATGCGCTTCAACAGGATCTCTGAGAACAATGATGCAGACTCTTAGCTCCATCAGAAGAACACCTCTCTTGTTGACATTAAAGGTTAATCTTCAGGGGGACACCGAGCATACTTGAACTGATGAAGAAGAAAGGGCCATGATACCAAATCTAATGAAGGATTCACTGGAGAAACTGATTTCAGGATCTAGGAAGAGCCAAGGTTACGGTTTATGATGGTATAGGTAAGTAAAAGTTCACAATTGGAGTATATGCACTAATAAAACCAAGCATACACTTTATAAACTGGTCATTTTCTACTACTCTTCCAACAACCCAAACCAACTGATCAATAGATTAGATTTTGTTCTATCATATGCAAGTAGGTATGGTACATTAATGAAAATGGCACATATTTGTAGAGCATCCAGTTAACGGATATTACCTGTACGCTTCCATGAGAGCATTATAAGCATACACATCTGGCTCGTGCCCAGCCTCTTGCAGCTGCTCAAATATCTCTTCCGCTTTCTCAGAAAGTCCTTCCCTAGCAAATGCATTTACCAAAGCAGTATATGTGCAGATATTAGGTTTAATTATCAGATTGATTGAATGCATGGTCAATATCAGCTCATATATATATATATATATAAGCTAGCAGGTATGATCTATAATATCATATAAAGATATACAGAATGATATATATTATTAATCATTTTGCATCTAATTACATTGATTTGAGACCTCACATGCATACAGTACTACCCCGAACTTCCCTAAAACTCTCATCACGAGTAGTAGTAGTAGTAGTACTGGTACTGGTGCTGCTAGCTGCTGCTCATGTCGAACACTTTACATTATCATATATAGGATCACAGGCTCACAGCATATTTTTATATTATAATAAAAATGAACAAAATGATGATAACACTACTAATTAATTATGAAATGCAACATGCATTGGGATTCTCATCGCTGAAGAGCTGAGGGGATGGGATTCGTTCCATCACATAGACTGGCTCGTAATAGTACATCATTCTCTTCATACCCTCCTCATGATCAACGACGTATATATATAGTACCTCTCATTTTGAGTATCTTCCTGTTAAGTTGTTCAGCACAGGCCTCACAGTGCATTAATAACAATGAGTTCCACTGTTATTAATCCAGAAACCTAGAGCACAAAACCACATACATGCATGCGAGTTAAGAATATTGGTAAAAAAGTGAGAACTTCCATTGTTTTTTTTTTTTAACTTTTTTCTTCAGTTCTAAGTAAAGATACTGCATTAGACCTGGGAAGCTCCAACTTCTGGGATGGGTTCACCCTCAGATGCTGGCAATGGGGATAGGACTTTGGTTCTTCTTTTTGGGAGTTTCATGATTTTCATGCACACAGCTTGAGGGCTCCACTATTCCCTTTATGGTCACTTTTTTCTTTTTAGCCATGTCTACCTCAACCCCCTCCACTCCTGATACCATCCATAAACAGGATTAAATATACAAATAAAATTGGGGGGGAGAAAGAGAGAGAGAGAGAGAGAGGAACCTCTAATTCCCATTATAAAGTCTCAATCTTCTTGGCACATCCAACACAATGCAAGTCCACGTACAAGACAAAAAAATTAGATGGTGGTTTTGGCTCTTCCTTCTCCTATGGCTTCTCTTGATCCTTCTTCTCCTCTGTTTTCTGATCTTCTTCTCCTATGGCTGAGCCTCTGCCTTAGCTTGTTCCTACCATATACAAATAAAAAACAATCAACCAATATTAGAACAAATTAAATGCAGCCCGAAAATAGTCAAAACGCATGGGAATGAATTAGAAACACTTGAAAAATACAAAAATATCACCTGTTTAGCTTCTTCCCCCATATCTCTCAATCAAGAATGAGATATCAAACTCAAGTTGTTTAAAATATAGGGAAGAATTTGAAGGACGAGAAAGCTGGAAAGGAGAAGGAGGGAGAGGATCAGGGTAATAATGAAATGAGAGTGATTATATCTATATATATAGATATATAGATATATAGATATATATGCAGATCAAGGCGAAAGCATATATATATATAAAAGACTTTATATATCTATATATATATATATAGATATATAGGTTATTTTGTTCCTGGTTTCTTTCCCTGTCCAAAACTGGATGTGTTGCTTAGATATTGTAAATCTAACACACACTAAAAAAAATACTCCAATCCAGCCCCTTTTTTGGTCAAGTCTGGAATCCTGATCCTCCACATGTTTTGAGGTGTCAAACATAAGTCTGGAGTGGATAGTGGATACTCCACTCATTTTGTCGAACATATTGATAAAAGCTATATTCTACCTGCTTCTCGAGCAGGTCTTATCCAACATCATACTACTTATTTTGAAAAATTGATTGAATTATTGCTCATGATTTTTTATATATTCTTACCATTTGTACAGATGGACAATAGAGGAACTGCTCGACGTGGGCTTAATGAAGGCTCTTTAAAATACAAGGCTGGCTAGATTTATGCTGATGATGAGCTGACTGGAGCCGCACCCCACATTTAAACGAGGGCTTGCTAAAGTTGGCCATATTGGGTTGTATGGGTGGAGTTATGGTGGATATCTTTGAGCTATGACCTTGGCCAGGTTTCCTAATGTCTTCTGTTGTGCTGTGTCTGGTGCCCATGTAACGGGCTGATTGTGATGCTTATTTATTATTAAGGATAAAAGCTCAGTTTGTATATGAGAATACATTAATACACCACCTCATTTTAATATATATGAGTTTGGATTTTATTGATGGGCTTGGATGGAACTTTATGTATTTATTTTGCATGTTATATTGATTAGCAACTTGAATGAATGAGTTTGGATTATGAATGGTGCATTTAGGAACAACTAAAAACAGGCTTACAAAGAAAATAAAGCTCAGGAAATTTAAACACGAATTGAGGTTTAGCGGCGAACTTAGTTTCATTTTGCGGCGAATTTTGACTCGCCGCTATAAACCTACTCTTAAATTCACCTAAACCAGCGATGCACAAATCGCTACTATATTTCAATACCGGCGACTAAATATTCGCCGCAAATACCTTTATGTAGCAGAATGTATATTACGGCGATCTTGGAAACTCACTGATTTAATTATATTGCGGCGATATATTAAATCGCCGCCATATAATTAACTGTTTGAAAACAAATTCGCAGCGAGTGAAACATCGCCGTATAATAGTATTTAGCAGCGATATAATATTCGCTGCTATATACCATGAATAATATGGCGGCGATAGAAAAATCGCCGCCATATTGATATAGCAGCGATAATTAATCGCTGCATCATGATAATATACGGCGATTTTTCTATTGCGGCGATTTTGTGGAGTGGCTGGCAAATATATTTGGCAGCGATATATGGCATTTTTAGCGGAAAGTAGTAAACGCTGCTAATAATCTATCGCAGCGTTTAATGACAGAATCCTATTTCGAATTAGCGGCGATTAATTCTTGATCAGCAGCGAAAAAAAATTCGCCGGGATATTAGTATATGGCAGTGAGTTTTGGTGTCCGTTGCATTAGAGCTAAAGTGGGGCGTTAATACCGGCGAATTTGCAGCGATTTTTTAAAAATCGCTGGCATATATATACCCCAGCGATTTGTTGTGTTTTGCCAGCGATTATGTATCGCTGGCAAAATTGTTGAACCTTGTAGTGTTGAAAATATTCCACCCCTCAATTAATTAGCTCCTAATCAAAGTCTCTTTCATATATAGAGTATAACCTCATATCTAGCTAGTTGGTCGTCATGCATGTTTTCAGTCTTCGAACAGCTAGTGATTAGATCATGACTTGACTCAGTTCTCCAACCTGAATCTCACTCTAGCTCTAAGCAAAAAGTATAAGAAAGCTGTTTATTTATGACCAGTTATTTCCAACGAAAATGCTTATTTCCTATCAAAATGAGTCTGTTTTTATCGTAAATAGTCGTTATCATCGCAAATAATCTGTCACAAATGCTTGTTTTTCTTATAGTATATATATTCAGTTCTTAATTATCTTGTGGTAGAATCAAGATTTTCTTGAATTTTTATTTCAGTTTTAGAGCATAGGATGTGAGAAAGATAGAAATACGCATACAATACTATCATTTAATAAATTTCAGAAAATTGACATTGAAAATCGTAAATGTTGTTAATTTTCTCCCAATTTAAACATTACAGATTAGATTTAACTTGTCCCTTCAATATATTTTTTGTTATTTAAATAGTTTTCCTCCAAGTCGGATGGTTTGGCATAGAAGTCCCAACCTTACGTTCACTTTGTACCTATCCTAAAGTTAATGAATGTTAATTATTTACAAAATAAAGAGATGTTTAAGAGGTAAATTGATGTAATATCTCATATTTATTTTAAAATATAAAAATTCACAAGAGACACATGTGAAATTTGGGAGGCTGTTGAGCAAGAGATGGGTTTGAGTGTTATTTTAGAAGAAACAAGTTTGCATGAACCTTGCGTGAGATTTGGCTCCATTTGGATTCAGAAAGTGTTTCATCTCATCTATCTCTTCATTATAATTTTTTCAAATTCTTACACAAAATATAATAAACAATTCAACTTTTTGAAATCCCAAAATAATAATAATATTAAAAAATAATATTTTAACAATATTTTTCAACTTTCATCTTTCATCTAAAACCATCTCATCTCAGCTTTGAATCCAAACCAGCCTTTGCGAGTTTTACAATTGAGAAATTCTATTCTCAAGTTGGTATGAAAATTTTACCATTTAGATATTGTAGATGGTGTGCTCTACACACTGACTTAAGAATATAATAACTCTTTGCAATTTCAATTTACACGACTCTTGCGCAATTGAATCTGTGAAAATTTTAACTTTTTTATCTTGAAATTATGATTTCAATTTTTTTGAACTCTTTACATTATATAACTAGCTAGTATTAATCTAGGGTTGGTTTTTGTCAAATTAGGTATTATTTCTAATTTTCATCTGTAGATCATTGTTGCTCAAAGAGTTCGAAAGGTTGTTGGGGGAAAGTGTGTGCTTTTGAATTGTTTCTAAGGGTGTAAGTTGAAACCGGTAAACCGGAAAACCGGTCCTGTAACACCCCGTATTTTAGTGTATTTTAATAAATGAATTATTTTTATTGATTCAGAATTTATTCTCTTGTTTTAAAATTATTGGATTTTTAATTAGACTATTTTTATGATTTTTAGTTTACGAAAATTATTTTTTTTGAAGTGCTTTCTTTAAATTAATTATTGTTATGTGTTTAAATTTCTTCTCGAATTAAATTAACTTATTGTTGGGTTTAATTATTTATTTTCAATTTAATCACTGTGTTTGAATTATTTTATTTCACTTGCAGTTTTAAAATCGTTTCCGTTGAATCATTTTTATGACCCAAGATGTGAGGTTTGGACCTCATTTCTTTTCCTCTATTTTTCTTTTCTTCTTTTCTTTTTCTTTTCTTTTCTTTTTCTCCTCCTGGTCTTCCTCCCCGCGCGCGAGTTCTTCTCTCTCTCTCTCTCTCTCTCGCCGTGCAGCCGTTCCTCACCCAGCCCGCTGCCGTCGCGCCGCCGTGCGCGACACCGCCCAGCCGACTAGCTCCCCCACCGGCCGGCGACCTCACCCCCCAAATCCCAGCCCCTACCTCGCCGCCGGTAGCCCGCACGCACCCCACAAAGCCGCGGCGTTCTTTGTGCTCGCGCGCCGCCGTCGCGCCACCACCGGCCACCATCTCTTCACCACTTCATCCCCAACCTCCCAGCTACCCAATGGATCCAACCCCGGCTCCGATCCGTCACCGGTGAAGCCCCACCAAGTCCATTTCCGATTTGTGCATTTTTGGCCTAAAACACCCCTTGCGCCGCCACCCACGGCAAACCACCACCACCATTGGCTTCACCGACCTCTCTAGGCCCTACCCTATCAATTTTGGGTCTTGGTTTGTCTCCGTTGAAAAGTGGGTTTTTGAGACTCACGGCCAGAGTGTATTTTACACTGTTACGTTGCTGAGCCGCCACTTCTTGCAGTTTCTTGATCCTTCGAAAATTATTATATAGCAATGTAAGTATTTTCTCAAAGAACTTTCATGATTTAAATGTATTTTTGCACTAACTCTTTTTAACTGTGAACTGTTGGTTTTGCCGGACTGAGTCCGAGGAGTAACGGGGTTGATTGGATTGGGTGATGGAGTTGTTAGTATGATTGGTTTAGACTATGAGATTTGTTGGCTGTTCGGGTTTAAATATTGGTGTTTTGGGTATGACGTGGGTTGTGGTGGATATTGGTGATTTTATGAAGTAATGATATATTTTGGGATTATGAAGGTTTTAAGTTTTGAGAAATTTAAAATAGGTTATTTAAGAAGCTTAGGCTTAAATATCGACATATGTGATCTATTGGAAACTTACAGAAATTACGTGATTATTTTTATAGGTGACGATTTATAGTCGACTCGACATTTTTGAGGAAATTTTTGGAAAAGTTAAGTCGTCCAGGTAAGCGGGGTTCCTATGCTAGATTGGCATAAAAAGAAATGAACTGAGGTTGGTTTGTAAAAATGTGCATGTTTTAAAAAGAAAAAGTGAAAAACAACCTCAGTATATGTTTTGCATTCCCTCATGAGATACATATGAAAGAGAAAAGAAATGTTTTTGACATGAAATGTGTAGACATGAGCAATATTTGACATGTTTCTGAAATATGCAAAAGAGCGAATATGATATCATTGAAATTTTTATGCATGTGATATGAAATGATATGGATCTGTTTTTGATCAAATAGAAATGATATGAATATGTTTCGCACGTGTTTTGATATGATATGGATATGATAAAACTTTGGCATGCTTATCTGTTCTGAATATGGTTCTGAAATGATGATACTGTTCACGTGATATGGTTGGTACCACCATGATATGATATGAGTGCACCCACTTTGGAAACAAAGTGGTCTTTTTACGTGTTCTTTCCTGTGTGCACACTCGGGGCTCCGAGATTGAAAAAAGGGAAGTTCACCACATGATACTGCCTGGTTTGGCCACCGGGGATAGCACAACCCTACCACGGGGGTTAAACATGGTATATGATATGATATGATAAGATGAATATGTTCAGTTATGTTATGCCAAAGTGTTTTTGAATATGAAATGGATCCTCAAATATGAATTGTTGACTTGAGTATGAAATGTTGAAAAGTCGCTCTGATTTTCTGATAACACGTTTTCTGAGATCTGCATATAAAAATAAAATGTTTTGTTTCTGCATATTGAACTTTCTGAAAAGGCTCATGTTTACATGCTAGTATATGTTCTCTGTTTACTGAGTTGTTGATAACTCACCCCTTATCTCCACAATATTTTCAGATGATTTGAATGTTTCAGTTGAGGATCAAAGATATGGAGCATGGGTGAGAAGAGTTAAGAATGATGGTTTAAGCATAGAAGGTTTATATGGGTATTGATGGTTTTCATTCAGTAAACTTGTTGTGTTCTGATGTTGTGATTTTTCGGGAGATTAATGTTTATATTAAGACTTTGTCTTGTCTTAGAATCGTTATTCTAGAGTAAGTGATGTAAATATATGAGTATTTTGTGCGATAGAGAAAAATTAGAGTATGTACTATGTGGAAGAAAAATGATTTTTAAGTGACATGAGTTAACTCTCCGGACTCTCGGGTACGGGGCGTTACAGTTGGTATCAGAGCCTAGGTTTGAGATTCTGCAGACTATAACATGAGGTTTTGGATATCTGTTAGTTTAAGGAGTAATTTCATACTTGGAGTATAGAAATTTGAGGACTACAAGCTAGATGATTATGGAGAAATTCCAAGTTTGAGATTCTGCAAACTATAGTGTGTGAAATTTTGGAGTATAGATAGATTTTAAGAAATCATTTTTTATTTATTTTTTTATTTTTTTTATTTGAGTTGTTTGTGAAGAGGAATGACGGATCGATGAGAATGTGTATTAATTACAGAGAACTTAATCGGGTGACCATAAAGAATAAGTACCCGCTACCTCGTATAGAGGATTTGTTTGATCAGCTCCAGGGTGCTCAAGTATTTTCAAAGATTGATCTTCGATCGGGTTACCATCAATTGAAGATCAGGGCAAAAGACGTAGCTAAGACAGCTTTTAGGACCCGATATGGCCATTATGAGTTTTTGGTCATGCCTTTTGGCCTGACTAACGCCCCAGCAATATTCATGGATTTGATGAACAGGGTGTTCCATGAATTTTTGGATAAGATTGTAGTGGTTTTATTGATATACTGATATATTCCAAAAGCAAGACTGAGCATAAGGAACATTTGAAGCTGATACTTTGGACACTTAGACATAAAAAGTTGTTTGCTAAATTGAAGAAGTGTGAATTTTAGCTTGATTCAATCGCATTTCTAGGGCATGTACTTTCGAAAGATGACATTTGAGGTTTGGCATACTATAATAAGATGTTTGATGATATTTAAGGTTTTAAAATTTTGAAGGCACTAGGACATGATTTTAAAGATATTTGGTTTGAGCTTTTGCATACTCATGTTGGATGGCGTACGAAATCTGAGGTTTTGAATATCCATGGGTTAGGAAGTTAACTCAGATTGGAGGTATGAAAATTTGAAGATTATAAGAGATGATTTTAATTGTTTTTAAAGTTTTAGAATCCGGCAACATTTTGGAATATATTCTAAGATGTTTGAGGTCTTAGATGGTGTGGGTTTTTAAAAAGAAGATTTTGAAGAGAACTAAGGCTTTAGATTTTAATAAATGACTTTCTTTACACTTGGAGTTTTAGATCAGGTAGGCATACTTTGTTGACTATAGGTAAGGATCTTTTATAAGATGTAATGTTTATAGTTTTGAAGGTGCACATAAGTTCAATTGTATGATAACTTTGAGGTTCTACAGACTATAACATATAAGATTTTGGATATCGATTCAGTTTAGGAAGTAATTTCATATTTGATATATATATAGAAATTTGAGAACTAAGACATGATTATGGGAATATTTCAAGTTTGAGGTTCTGCAGACTGAAAACATTTAAGTTTGGATATCCGTGGTTTAGGAAGAAACTTTAGATTTGAGGTGTAGATTTGTAAAGAATAAGAAGTAATTTTGTAGATATTTAAGATTTTAAATTTTGCAGACTTTATGATTGAGTGTTGAGATTTTGAAGTTTAGTGAGTTTAGATCCAATAAGCTTACTTTGTGGACTATAAGAGATAATCTTTATAAGATTTAAAGTTTAGATTCTTGTGGTTTAGATTCTAAAGATGTACGGGAGTTTAGACCGATGTCGGGTTTACAATATTTTATGGTAGGAAGGATTATATGAGTTGGTTAAAGATATGACTAAGATTGGGTAAGACCATATGTCTAGTAGGTACAGTACCAGAAAAGTTTGAGGGTTTAATTTGAAATTATTACTTTTATTTAAATTGAATTTATTTCATTTTATTTGATTTGATTTTATTTGAATTGAAATTATGTTATTTATTTTATATTATTTTGTTTTATTTTATTTTGTTCAAAAAAGGGTTAAAGGTTAAGTTATGACAGGAAGATGGTATGATTGAGAATGTCATTGTTAGGTATCAATATTTAGTGTAGTAGGCTTGAACTTTTATCGACTTGGTTTGCTTTTGAAATCTTGAGGCATGAAAGGAACGGCATGTCTGGGGGATCTCTTTGGGGCGTAGGATAATTATGGTTTTAGATTTTGTGGAGATATGACACAAGGCTTTAGAATAGGAGGTTGTAAGTTCAACAAACTTTAAGGATAGATTTACGAGAATTTCACTAAAGGATTAAAGTTTGCAAACTTTAAAAAAATGATTTGTTATCTTTTAATATTTTAGATCTTGAAAGCTTCGGGAGTCGATTGTCTTATTATTGGATATAAGTTCATCGATCTTACAGATTTCGGAAAATGATTCTAATATAGTTTAAGGTTTTAGAATTACAGATTTGAAGGACTAATTTGTAATAAGATTTAAGTTTTTAATTCTGCCGGCTTAGTGTCCTAGCTTGATTTTTGGATATTGATTAGTCTGTGATCATTAAATAGGGTTGATCAGAGTTGAGTTATTGATATAAGAATTTTCAAGGAGAATATTTCTGTGGGTATTGAAGGTATTGATTTAGTTCATGTATTTCCATGGGGATTGAAAATTTGGTTTGAATTGGGGAAAATAATTGTTATTAGTTCGAGGTTTTAATGGCAGGTTTTGGGATTTGATCCATTTCGGATTTGAGGATAATAGCTGGTACAGATTCAGGAATGAATTCTTGGTGAGTTTGAGGAAAGTGTGAAATAGTTCATGGTTTTGGAGATCAAGAATGTTCTACCAAATGTGGTGAGAGTTTTCTGGTTAGTAGGTGTTGAGCTACCTCGTACTCAATGGTGTTATGTTGTGATATAATTAAGGATTCAAACCTTGTGTTGATCTTAAGGGATTATTAGTGATTTGAAAATTTGAGATGATACTTGTAATTAGAGATTAAACCTTTGGTGATGCGGATTTAAGATATAATTCTTGTTGAATTTGAGGGAATAGGTCTGGATGATGAAAATGTTTATTGATGGTTAACTTTGGAAGTGGCTAATAGGTTACCAACTTGTAGAATACAATGAAGGTTGGTGAGTTTTAACATAGGAGTCGATTGAGGTTAGCACAGTTCGTGTTACGAAAATAATAATAATCATTGGGTTTTTGCTGAGTGTTGTATTAATGTTGTTGACGGAAATGGAGATTTTGGACTTCGTGGTCACCCTAGGAGTAATAGACGTGATGTGTCATTGGGAGACTAATGCGAGCATAATGGAATCGCCTATAGGAGTAGACTTGGGAGTGCATTACTCATGCTTGTTGGGAGTTGTTGATGGTATGGTCTTTTCAAGCGTGTTTTGAGTTATATCTTGTATCTTGCCTTTACGTTAATGTTTGACCTTACAAATTTCGAGGACGAAATTTTTTTTAAGGGGGGGAGGATGTAACACCCCGTATTTTAGTGTATTTTAATAAATGAATTATTTTTATTGATTCAGAATTTATTCTCTTGTTTTAAAATTATTGGATTTTTAATTAGACTATTTTTATGATTTTTAGTTTATGAAAATTATTTTTTTTGAAGTGCTTTCTTTAAATTAATTATTGTTATGTGT